>NC_043708.1:2151789-2218950 GCF_006229205.1 Suricata suricatta | reverse complement strand
GGTCTGCTTACTGGCCTCTCGTCTTGTTTTCCAGTGCAGGCCTGAAATACATGCGCGCGCACACACACACAGACACACACACAGACACACACACACGCGCGCGCACACGCACGCACACATGCACGCACACACACACGCACGCACACAGACACACACATATACACACAGACACACACACATACACACAGACACACACACACAGACACACATACACACAGACACACACACACACACACACAGACACACACACAGACACACGCACGCACACACACACACGCGCACGCGCACGCACACACTCTGGTTCCCTGTCCCTCGGTCTGCTTACTGGCCTCTCGTCTTGTTTTCCAGTAGACGAGTACATCGCCATCGCCAAGGAGAAGCATGGCTACAACATGGAGCAGGTAACAGCGTGCTTGCCTTTTGTCATCAAAACGGGTTTTTATTTATTTATGTATTTACTTTTCTAGTCGGCCTGTTAAATTGTGTTCTGCGTGTTAAGTAGCCATGCAGCGTTTAGGAAGTCGCTTGCAAATCCAGCAAGGCTCTGCCCCCTTCACACTGCGTGACGTGAGCAGCGGAGGCCATTTGATTTGAAAGGCGTCCGCGTGAGCACCCCGCTGCTTCGTAGCCGTCAGGACCAACTCTCCCTGCTTGCACGCACGGGTTGTCGTCGCGGTGCCTGTGCGATGGGTTTCTTCCTGACTCCGTGTGACACGTCACCCTCAGACCCACAGCGTTTTCTTTTCACATTACCTGTTGTGAATCACTTTCAAGTTGTAATAGTCAATGAAAGTTTTCTTTTAAAAATTGTTTGGAACCTATTAATGAGAAATCTACGAGATTAATTTTTCCCTAAAAGTATGATAATCTTATTTCAGCCTCATTTCTAATTCCTGTTTTATAAATAAGCATATTAATTTGGATTAGTGCTTTCCTTGGCATTGATCTGGATTTTACAACCTGTAAATTACCTGTATTTACCCTCATGATTGAGGGCGCCACAGAGTTACATTATATCGAATTTGTTTTAGCCTTGGCCTTCCTTTTAATTATTCCAGCTTGGTTGAATTTGTTAGAAAGGCCAATTATGATGGGATAGTTCCAGAATCTTTAAAAGCATGAGATGTATCCTTTTTCTTTTTCCAAACTTTACTCATGAATTTCACGAAGTTGCTCAGAGCATCACATTTTTAAAAAGATTTTATTATTATTATTTATTTTTAAAGTTTGAGAGCGAGAAAGTGAGCTCGAGCAGTGGAAGGGCCGAGAGAGCGTGAGAGAGAGTCCGAGCAGGCTCTGCGCTCTGAGCACAGAGACCCAGAGTCATCACGTGCATAATCGATTGAGCCACTGAGAAGCCCCTAAAGATGTGATTTTTAAGTAATCTCCACGTTCGTCATGGGGCTCCCAGCTCATGACACTGAGATCCAAGAGTCACATATTCCACCGACTGGGCCAGCCATCCACCCTGAAGATCACCAATTTTTAATTCTGTTTAGAAAGTGTAAAAACTGGGGCGCCTGGGTGGCTCAGTCGGTTAAGCCTCCGACTTCAGCTCAGGTCAGATCTCACGTTCGTGGGTTCGAGCCCCGCGTCAGGCTCTGTGCTGACAGCTAGCTCAGAACCTGGAGCCTGCTTCCCGTTCTGTGTCTCCTCTCTCTGCCCCTCCCCCTCTCATGCTCTGTCTCTTTCTGTATCAAAAATAAATAAAACATTTAAAAAAAAGTGTAAAAATTATTGGGTGATTGCTAAATATACTCAGGTGAATTTTTAAGGATCCTGGCCTTCAAAAGTGTGATTGGGCTCACTTTGGAGTTACAGGCGGTTGTCTCAGGAAAAAAATTGCTGTATTATCTTTCATTTCCTATTTGTCACCCACTTGAATATTTTCTCCCTTCTGGATACCAAAAAAACCCCAAACAAACCCATTTTATATTTGAGCTTTTTCAGCAAAAGAGTAACAAAACAATTAGGTGCTTTTATAAATTACTTTGTTCTTTCGTAACCGAGGCATTCAGGTGTGGCCTTTTCGAAGCACAGACTCCAGGGGCGCCTGGGTGGCTCAGTCAGTTAAGCGACCAACTCGGTTTTGGCTCAGGTCATGAGCTCGTGGTTCATGGGTTCGAGCCTCGCATTAGCTCTGCACCGACAGTGTGGAGCCTGCTTGGGATTCTCTCTCTCCCTCTCTCTCTCTCTCTCTTTCTGCCCCTTCCGCACTTGGGGCTGTGATCTCTCTCAAAAATAAAGAAACTGAAAGAGCACAAATTCCAGAGCCACACTGCTTCTGCCACCTACCAGCCCTGGACCGCGGCAAGGATTAAATTCTCATGGCTACCGTGTTCTTTATTTTTTTAATGTTTATTTATTTTTGAGAGAGAGACAGAGCATGAGCAGGGGAAAGGTCGAGAAAGAAGGAGACACAGAATCTGAAGCAGCTCCAGGCTTTGAGCTATCCGCACAGAGCCCGACGCAGGGCTCGAACCCATGAACCACGAGATCATGACTGGAGCTGAAGTCGCAAGCCTAACCGACTGAGCCCCCTCAGGCGCCCCGGGCCGCGTGTTCTCATCTGAGAAGTGGGCTTAGCCGAGCGCGTCTCCTCCAGCAGGAGAGCCGCCTAGCAGTACTTGCCCCGCTGCGGGGGGTGCGCACGCTCCTTTCTCCAGCCTCATTTCCATTTTAATGTTTTACTCACATCTTTGGTCTAAAATTTCACTGATACTATTTTTCTAGGCTCTTGGGATGCTCTTTTGGCATAAGCATAATATTGAAAAGTCATTGGCTGATTTGCCCAACTTTACCCCCTTCCCAGATGAGTGGACTGTGGAAGATAAAGTCTTGTTTGAGCAAGCCTTTAGTTTTCATGGGAAAACTTTTCATAGAATCCAACAAATGGTAAGTAGATGAAACCACTGATTTTTTCCTCCCCAGCCTCTGTCCCCTGCAGCGCACCTGAACAGGCATGTTACCCGCAAGCAGATGGCCCAGCTCCCTGCAGATGGAGTAGCTCATGCTTGCTGCGGAGCGGATGGGGGCCCCCGGCCTCTCCCGCACTCGCGGCTTGGCAGTGCTGTAACAGGCCCCGCCACCCCCAGCCCTGTCTCTCTCGTGACGACTCCCCGCATTAATCTGATAGAAAGTGTCTTTGGTGGCTCTTTGACGAGTGAGGGGCGTCATGGGACCCTAGCCGCCAGGGGAAGGTTTGCGGCTCTCATACTCGAGAAGGCGGTTTGGTGGACTCCTACCAGGAACGTTTCTATTGATTGCACAACTGCTAAAATGAATTTTTTAAAAACAACCAAGAAGTTAGGCTAGAAACTTTAGGTGTGTGAAAACTTGGGTTCATCTCAGCCTGCCTGTGGTGATCTTCCCTGGGCTGAGTTTCACGTGCCGCCACACTGCAGTAGTTTGGAAATGTGTTGATGAGAGTCCTTCTGGAATCTTCTTCCCAGAGAAAAGGGCTGTGCCTTACGTGACATTTCTCTTTGTGTGTGAGACAATCCTTATTAACCGTATCTAAGCACACTTGATTTGTAACCATTAGCTCTAAATCGAAACCAACTCAGTTTTTATGTTTAGCTTCCTGATAAATCTATAGCAAGTCTGGTGAAGTTTTACTACTCCTGGAAGAAGACGAGGACTAAAACCAGCGTGATGGACCGCCACGCCCGGAAGCAGAAGCGGGAGCGGGAGGAGAGGTCAGTTCCTGCCTGGAGGTGGTGTCTCCCTGAGTGCGGGGGGGGGGGGGTCTCTTGGGTGCCTAGAATCTCTAAGAGGTGGTCGGTGCCTAAGGGAAAGGGAGGGTGATGGGAGTCCCCAGATGCCTTCCTGGTGGGGCCGGACACACACAGCCATCCCGCAGCTCACGTGCCCGGGCCACACTGTTCCCGTGCCCTGTTTCTTCCCGCAGTCAGTAAGCTTCCGGTTCGAATGAGCGAACTTCTCCACATATTCTTTCGTGCCTCCTTTTAATAAAAAGGAAATCTGTTCTTTCTCTTCTTTTAGAAGTTTTCTGGGTACGCTTATACAAGATTTGTTCGCCCCGTTTTTAGGTCCCGGCGTGTCAGAAGATGACAGTACGGTTTAGGTTTCCCTCCCGCCTGTGCTGTGTATGAGAGCGAGAGGGAGGGGGACTTGTTGTGACTTTTTCTTCATAAGGACACCAGCTGTGGGGACAGCTTGAAGAGCAGGACGTGTCCGAGCCAGCGCTCTGGGCTCCCGCAGACCGCGCGGGGCGGGGGGTGGCCCCATGCTCCCCTGCAGGGTGGGAAGGGGACCTGTGCTCCCACGAGGCCGGTTCCACACCTCCCTCCCCAGGCCTCCACCTCCTCGACTCTGAAATGAAGAAGCTGCACGTCGGGAAGGCGGCAGGCAGACGCGGCCGCCCTGGTGTCAGCTCGGTGGCACCGTACGGGGGGCTTTTTGAAGTTTGTTTTCCACATTTTCTGTAATGCTATTTTTAAATTTATTTATTGATTGATTGATTGATTGATTGAT
Organism: Suricata suricatta; assembly: GCF_006229205.1. Lineage (NCBI taxonomy): Eukaryota > Metazoa > Chordata > Mammalia > Carnivora > Herpestidae > Suricata > Suricata suricatta. Next base: position 2,214,453 of record NC_043708.1, on the reverse strand, counting down.
TGATTGAGGGAGAGAGAGAGAGAACAAGTGGAGGAGGAGCAGAGAGAGTTGGGGGTGGAGGAACCAAAGCAGGCTCTGTGCTGTCAGCCCCAACATGGGCCTCAAACTCAAACTGCGACACCATGACCTGAGCCAAAGTCAGACCCTTGAACGACTGAGCCACCCAGGCGCCCCCGTCATGTTATTTTTTAAAATTAATCGTACAAATAAAGTGAAGGGAGACAGACTGATCTCCATGGCCCCATCACAGGAGAGTTTTATGATTTTAAGTAGAATAATGTGGGAACAAATCGGTAGCATCACTTCTGGAGCTCCTCGGGCCCAGCTGTAAAGTGGGGGTGATGGTGGGCACGTCTGCCAGGCTCTCTCCAGCTGTGAGAGTCTGTGAAGCTGTCGACCTTGGTACGTCTGTGTGCGGGGGTCTGCAGCATACGCACCGGTGGGTGTGTGCTCTTAGTAGTCAAAGTGGCAAACGCTGCTGAATTTGCTTTTAATGTTCCAATAACTTTTGATTAAAAAGTATTACTTCCATTATACATTAGGACTCATTTACTCTTTATAAACCAGGTCTTCTACTACAGACCGTTGCACTCTACCAACCTGAAATTAGAGTTAAATAAAAGAATAGGTTGGGGTTTGTTTTGTCCCCAAGTATGACATGGTGAGAGCATCGACTGCTTCCTCCCCCCCCGTGCTTCTCTGCGCATGAGTCCCAAGGGCACCTGTGCAGACCAGGTCGCTGGCGGCAGTGGCACCTGAGGGACTTGGAAGTGGCGGTAGGGACGAAGGGAAATCCCACAGCCCGGGCTCTCTCTCCTCGGCCAGAACTCCGCCGCTGCCCGGGCAGGTGGGAAGGTAGCGTGGCCGCCTGGGCCAGACCCCGGACAGCGGGGTGGTGAGCTGGTGGTGGCGAGGCAGCTGGGGCGGGCGGGGCTTGGCGTCCGTGAGCCTCAGTATTCTTTCTAAAACGTAAAGGTTCTACTACGGAGCTTTTTAAAAAAAAATAATACCTTGAAGGCTATAAACAAAAGCATTCGAAGTACTATGTCAATGTGAATGTTCTTTTTAAAAATTAATGTAATTGGAAATTTCAGTGTATCCAGGCCACCGAAAGGCCCTCCCATTCATGCCCTTGGGTTGAGTCGTGAGCACATCCTTGGGACTTGAAGTGTCGGGGATTTGTTCCCAGTGGAGGGGGCTTTATTCTTGAGTAATTTCTCAGTTACGGGTAATGATCTTGTCCTGTCCACCACAAGATAATATGGGGCGATTACATAAACCCCTTAATTTAGATCTTGAGAAAATTGAAAAATTGAAATGGAAAGTGAGAGTTGAGAAGAAGCATTTTACATGTCTAAAGCAACGGTGTTCTAGACCTGATTCGGAAGTTAGAAACCTATTTCAGTAGATTGTTTTTGTTTTTGTTTTTGTTTTTGTTTAATCATTTAGACTAAGAGAACTAAGGAGTTGGTTTTAATTTATTGGAAGTGTAAAAATGTGTATCTCAGCGGTCTGAAAACATACTGACTTTCTATTAAATCTGTCATTAAATCAATTTATTGCTTATATTTGTATATTAAATAGAATTAGTACCACATAATCTTTCAGTAACTTGTTCTTGCCTTCCAGTGAGGATGAATTGGAAGAAACAAATGGAAATAACCCCATTGACATTGAGATTGATCAAAACAAGGAAAGCAAAAAGGAGGTATTTTTTTTCTCTAGTATTGTTTAGGCAAATAAATTTTATTCGTTTTGAACGTAAAACATTCCTCTTATTCTATTTAATATATTCAGGGCTGTGTACAAGGCGTCATGTAATGAGTTTTTAAACGATACTGACTTTGCTTTGTAGACTGTAGACTTTGCTTCGTAGACTGTAGACTTTTGTTTGTAGACCGTAGACTTTTGTTTGCCAAGAAGCAGGAGTAAAGGAAGCCCAAAAGGAAGGGGTAGCATTATTGAGTAACGATTTTGTCCTCCCTGGGCGCCTGTCCTGGCCTCAGCGCCTTCTTTCCCGATCCGTTAGCGGTAGTTACTGGCCCCGGAGCGGTGCTGGTGAGCACCAGCCGAGGGCTTGGCTCCTTCCTCTCAGCCTTCAGGGTCTCCCCGCAGTGGCCGGCGCAAGGGGCCCGCACGGTGCGTGGTGAGCTCACCGTGGGGGGCTGGCGGGGGTCAGGGCAGGTTCCCCGTCCCCGGAACCCGCAGCACGAGTCCTGCAACAGTGAGCCCCACGCGTAGGTCTTCTTAATCTTCCAGATTAAGGGATGCAGGAGACCCATGACACGTGTGTGTGTGTGTGTGTGTGTGTGTGTGTGTGTGTGTGTGTGTATTTATAACATGTCTTTGCTCTGAACTCTTCACTGAGGACGATAGGGTGTCTGGATGATCTTATTAGCCTTTTGAAATGGGTTGCAGTCTTAGGTTATTTTGCCCATTCATAAAAATTGAATAAGGCGTGTGTGGGGTCCCTGAGGGCCCTCCAGGGAAACCCAGGGCTCCTTGGCACAGCTTGGAGAGCCCCTAGCACAGCACCCCTGCGGCAGGGCCCTGCAGGCAGGACAGCACAGCCCCTGCAGGAAAGGGCCCCTCAGTTGAGGCTGGAGTTTTATATGTAAGTTCATACAAGGGCTTTTCTGAAGAGAGCCCGTGTCCACAGCGTCAGTAAGACTTCAAAGAGTTCTCGATCCTAGAAAGTTCTAGAGGAGAACAGCTGCTCTTAGGCATGGCAGCACGGAAGGGTCTAGATAGTCCTGGATTTGAAAATCACATCAAGAATACAGTCTTTTTGTAGGCGAAGTAGGAGTCCAGCTAAACAAAAATGAGAAAAGGAAAATGATTTACAATAATATCACCCTAATCCCAGCTAACATTTCGGTGACTCCACGACTGCCCCGTGAAATGTACGTGCCTATATATACGCCTGTGACTCTCTACTCGCTTTTTAAAAAACATAAAATGGGACCTTAATATATAATTCTTAAAACCTTTTAAATTTACTCCTCTTGAACATGGTTTTGGGTCAGTTACATTTGTGTGCATAGCTGTTAGTTACTAGGGTATTATTTTATCCTACACATCTGTCACAGTTCTGTTAAGTGATCTTAGGGGTTTTTGTCGGTTTCCCCCCGTGCTTTTTGCTATTATAAACAATGCTGAAATGCTGGTCTCATGACTCAGTATTGGCTCACTTAATTTTTTCCACTGGAACAAATATCTGGAAGTTGAACTGTTGGGTCAAAGCCTTCTAGTTACATTTAAGGCCTCGTTTGGTAGGCTCTATATCACCAAACTGAAAACTGATCATTCCTCCTGGATAGCACTCCAGCTAGATTCATATGAATGCCCAAATAACAAGCTCACTTGAAGGTTAGCTAAATTAGATTGTTTGGAAACCAAATTGTACCTGCAGTTAAGAAGCTTTGTCTTATATTGTTATTTACTAGCTTCTTCAGTGAAACATTTTAAATGAAAAGGGAAGGGCTGATTTAACTTTCGAAATTCTTATATAGCACAATTTCTAGATTAAAAGAGAAAAATGACTTGTGTCTTAAGGTTGTGTACTAAAATGTTGTGCAGATAGGCACAGTGGGCACGTGGTCGGTGGGTGGTCTCTGCCACGCAGCCTCGAGCTGTCACAGAGGAGCCGGGCTTTGTCGGCTGCTGATGCGCTTGCGCGGGCTTTATTGCCGCGGTTTTAGGCATCACTGGTACGCCGCAGTCTGCAGGGTCGTTGATCTCGGTCTTCTAAGACAGGAGGCAGAAAGCCTGCGCCTGCTCTCAGCCTCATCAGCGGATGCTAATACACTAACAAGATGAGATTATGAACCGTTAGAAAAACTTCTTAAAATTGTTATCAGGACAGTATCCTTTCCTTGCCAAGATTTTATTGCATTTCATTTCCAAAGGTTTTGGTTTTAGAAAAAGCACTTAAAAAAATTAGCAGCAGTCATGCATTGTCAAGTGACAGCATATGCTTTTGAAGCAAATTATACAGTTGCCCTAAAAGTTAAGTGTCATCTGAAAAGAGAATATATAAAAAAGTCATAGTTGCATATGGAAGTATATATGTTTATTAACTTCTATAAAGAGTTAAAGAATTTCACTAGATTTTATATATGTGCTGAATCATTTTTTCCTTTTATCTTTCTGTGCCCCCAAGTCCATCTGTTTTTGCTAAGAACTGTTAGGATAAAGTAGCTCATCATTCACATATACAAAGCTCACCAGAAGAGAACACAGGGTCTCTTTTCTTCCTATGTTACTACAGGAAGCTCAGAACGCTTATTCCGGAGGCTCAAGAGTGATAGACAAAGTTGTGTTTATGTAGGAGAGCAGTAACCCCTACTTAGAAGCGTCTAGCCAGCAGTCACCAGCCAGCGGTTTTGTTAACGGTTAGTTTGTAGATGGTAATTACGATATGGCCTGGTATCTCACATTGTTTAGAGCCCTGTTAGGAAAATAGGCTCATTACCGTTTATCTGGCATTTTCATGTTCTGGGGTCTCATTTTTCAAATCTGTGTGCCATGCAGGTGCCCCCTACAGAGACAGTTCCTCAGATCAAAAAGGAGAAACATAGTACACAAGCTAAAAATCGAGCAAAAAGGAAACCTCCAAAAGGAATGTTTCTTTCTCAAGAAGACGTGGAGGCCGTTTCTGCCAATGCCACTGCGGCCACCACGGTGCTGAGGCAGCTAGACATGGAGCTGGTCTCCATCAAGCGGCAGGTACTGTGGGCCGGGGCGGGGCGGGGCTCACTGCGCTGGGGGGCCCCTGTGTTCCTCGCACCTGGCTGTCCTCTTTCCACAAGCCTCTAAAGGGCATTTTGTTTCTAAGGAACTGGACCGGAAATCTTGGGTGCTGATCCATTGAGGTTTCTTTTTTATTTTTTTAATTTTTAATTTTTTTTTAACATTTATTTATTTTTGAGAGACAGAGAGAGACAGATCATGAGCAGGGGAGGGGCAGAGAGAGAAGGACACACAGAATCGGAAGCAGCTCCAGGCTCTGAGCTGCCAGCACAGAGCCTGACGCGGGCTCGAACCCACGAACTGTGAGATCATGACCTGAGCTGAAGTTGGACGCTCAACCGACTGAGCCCCCCAGGCGCCCCCCATTTTCCCCTTTAGTCGCTGCCCCGAGGGGACTCAGCCTTGCCCACACGCTTCACTAGTGCCCTTCTCCCTCATTACCCACCTCCTTCCAGTTGGTGGCCACTGGTCTGACATTTTAAACTACACATTATTTTTACTGATTTTGGATTTTACGTAAAGTCCTATGATGTGGTTTCTTGTATGCCCAGTGCCACTCAGCATGTGAGACCCGGCCAGGTCGTCCTTTCTCGTGTGAATATCCCTACCTCGCCATCTTACTAGTCCTAGACATGTGGCCTGTTTCCCATCTGGGGCTCTTAACGGTTAGTGTTATGGCCGTGTCTCTCTGACTCTTGCTGCGTTATGTAGGCCTCTCTGTTGCCTGCACACCTAGGAGTGGGATTGCCGCCTTCTAGAGTACGCCTGGGTCCAGCGTCTAGTGCGGCGCTGTCACGTTAGTGAGCTTGGCTGGGCTACGTTAGGGCCTCCTCGCTAACCGGCGCCCTGGCGCTCGGGCCTGGAGAGCTCCTTGTTGCAGTTGTCCTGAGCCTGGTAAGACGGTAAGCAGCGTCTCTGGCCTTCACCCCCTGGATGCCAGCAGTTGTGACCTTGCCACCGTCAGGTGTGACAGCAGAGGTGTCCGCAGGCCATGCCAAAGAATGCCCTCCTCCCCATGCTGGGGCCGGGTCCGAACGACTTCCCTTTGCCCGTTCTGAGGCTCGCTTTTCCACTTGCTTAATGGGATCTTTTGATGAACAGAAATTCTTAATTTTCAGGTAGTCTAGTTTCTCATCCTTTTCTTTTATAGTCAGTGTTCTTTTAAGTTTTGTTAAGAACCTTTCCTAAGATTACGAAGATATTCTCCCGTGGTATCTGGAAAGCGTTGTTTTGCCTTTACATTTTGATGTTTCGTCTGTCTGGGAGTTTTCTGTGTACGCGGTTACATCCAGGGTGGATCTGTGTTTTGTTCTTCCTGTGGGTGTCTGGTTAACAGTGCTGTGTATTGAAAAAATGATCCTAGGGGCGCCTGGGTGGCTCAGTCGGTTAAGCCTCCGGCTTCGGCTCAGGTCAGATCTCACGTTCGTGGGTTCGAGCCCCGCGTCAGGCTCTGTGCTGACAGCTAGCTCAGAGCCTGGAGCCTGCTTCCGGTTCTGTGTCTCCCTCTCTCTCTGCCCCTCCCCCTCTCATGCTCTGTCTCTCTCTGTATCAAAAATAAAATAAAACATTAAAAAAAAAAAAAAAGAAAAAACGATCCTTTTCCCCCTACAGTGCGTGGAGCCCTTTGTTCCAAATCCCGCGTCCGCGTGCATGTGCTCTGCTCTGAGGCTCTCTGTTGTCGCTCGGCTGTTTGTCCATCGTCACTGGCACTGCCGCCTCAGTCACAGGGACCTCACAGACCTGAGCACCAGGGCCAGGCAAGAGGCCCTCCGGGGTTGTTTCTCCTGGCCCTTAGTGTTGCCATAGAAAATGTAGATTCACCTCCTCAGTTTCCAGAAAAATAATTCTGCTGGAATTTTTATTGGGATTGTATCGAATCTCTAGATCAAAATAGAGAATTAACATTAAACTAGAGAGCTGCCTCCCTGATTCATGAAGGTGATCCATCCCTCACCAGCGCAGACCTTTCATTTCCCTCAGAGTTAGGCCGTTTCTGTGTTCGGGGCTCTGTCCGCCCTCCCTGGGGATTTGGTGCGTTATGATGATCCCCTCCTCGTTATGTGTCCTGATGTGGGGAAGGGCTCATCACTTGAGTCGAAACTGCAAGTTCAACCTAGTAGCCCGTTATGCCCCTCCTCTCCCCCCACGCTTCTCTCTCTGGAATTCAAGGCAGATTGCGGGCTGATGGTTTACTTTTAGTTTTTGCTGCTTTTGACTTGTTGATTGGTTCCTTGGAAGGTTAAACCGGAGGCCAGCAGTCCTTTCACAGATGAGAGGGCTCTGTGGCCTGTCCTGTCAGCGCAGGGCAGTGGCCGTGCAGAGCAGGACCCGGTGTTCCCTGCGCCGTCAGGACGGGCTTCCAGGCCTGGCTGCTGGCGCAGCTGCACCCTAGTCTCAGGAGAATCACTTACTCTCTCTGGGCCTCTTTTCAAATGAGGAGCTTGATCCCTGCCTGCCTGAGGGCCCGGCCGCGGGAGAGGGAGGCAGAGGCAGAGCTAGCCTGTGCCTTTTGAGCTTTGTTTGTGCTGGCAGGGCTCTCCGAACAGGGTGACGGGGGTGAGCCCGCGCAGTTTGTCCTCTGAGGGCACTGCCTGCCCTCTGCTGGGCGGGCTCCCGAGCTCGCTGCTCACTGCTCATCTGTTGAGCAGAGAAAGCGGCCCCTTCCTCCACGTAGGTGTCGCCGACTCTGCAGTCCGACAGAGGAAACTGCCTGTGGCTTCCTGGCCAGGGCCAGGGCCGGACTGCTCTGCTTGAAGGCCGCCGCTCAGACAGAGTTCATGCTCAACAGGGGGCGCCCGTCTCATCCCTGCCAGGGGAGACGCCTGTCGGGGCCGCTGCCAAATGCACTTGCGACGCACAAATGGCCATTTTCTCTGGTTGCTTGCATGGGTGGTGGTGTCCCAGGGAAAGGTTCCCGGGAAAATGGCAGAAAACCTGACTGATATCGGTGTAAATGATTGAGGGTTTATTTGCGTCAAATAGCGAGGAACCCCAGCACCGGTGGCTCCGGGCACTAGCCATGTGCTCAGTGCTAGACCCGCGTTCTTGTGCGTTTTCTCCTCCGCCATTCTTTGTGCACCGCCTTCTCGTCTCACTTCTCGTCTTGCTTCTCCTCTCCCGTTGGAAGCTTCCATTTCGTAGCCTCTGGGGGGGGAGGGGGCGCCGGGAGGGAGATGGGCCAGAGGCGGGGCAAGCCGGACCTGGTACTCGCTGCGCGCCACAGCGCTCAGAGCGGCTGCTCCTGGCCCCGAGGAAGACCACCAGCCTCTGTGGAAGATGCGAGGAGGGGGCTGGGGACACACAGCTGTTAGATTAGCCGGCGGCTGGTGCCATTCAGCTGGGAGGTCTAGGTAAGGCACCAGGCCAAGCCAGCTGCTTTTTGGTTTTTCTTGAAATCCTGGTTCCTTTTATATCCTACTTAAAAAAATTTTTTTTAATGTTTATTTATTTTTGAAAGAGAGAAGCAGAGCATGAGCAGGGAGGGGCAGAGAGAGGGAGACGCAGACTCTAAAGCAGGCTCCAGGCTCTTGCTTCGAGGGAGCTCGAACTCACAAACTGTGAGATCATGACCTTAGCCAAAGTCAGACGCTCAACCACCTGAGCCTTTATGTCCTATTTTTTTATCCAGCTTGTCGCCACTCTGGCCTCCTTCCCAGCTGGCCTGATGCTGGTGGCACCCCGGTCTCAGTCTGAGTGGGAAACGCCGAGTAACTCTAACGAGGAAGACGCGTGAGGGAGAGAGTGTGAGCGGACTGTCAGCTCAGCGTTCACAGAGGTCGTTCTGAGCAGCCACTTACGTCATCTCTGCTGCTTTATTGGTTTCAGGGAGAGAATGCATGTGGGGAATAGGTTGGTCTCCTTAGGAAACGTGTCTTACTTAGTCACAATGCAGTATCTCCCCGGTTTCTTACCTGTGTAAACAGCCGGGCAGAATGAGTAGAAGGACATGCTGCCCGGAGTGCTGGGAGTTACGTCGTGTTCTGGACGGCGGACTTCTGAGGACGTGTTAATCCTCTGTCGCGAGTGTGTGTCACTGCATAGCCTTGAATTATGAACATGGCCTTGCAACATGTCATGGGCGGCTGGTACCCGAGAGCTCCGAGCAAGAGTCTGAATCGTGCGGTTGGACTGGGCGGCCGGTGGACACGTGTGGTTGTTTACGTGTAAGCTTGGATTAAAGGAGAAGTGAGAGGTCCGACCCCCTGGCTGCGGGAGCCACGCGTCGGGGGCTCAGCGGCAGCCCGTGGCCGTCGCGGCAGAGAGCGTGCTGTGCTGCGAGACGGTGCTGGGCTGCGAGCTTGGGGCTCTTGCCCCAGAACTTCTGTGGGGAAATTTGCTATCAGTCTATTTTCTTCTGACTTGGACCTTTTCAGAAATAAAGCAAATTTCAGAAAACGAAGGTCTTCAGTTTTCGTTTTACTATAGAGTAGATTTTATGCACATTTCCTATATTTTTCTTTTCAGTTGTGTCTGTGTCTGACTTGACATGGGCCCTGGGTCTGGCAGGCTTTCAGGCCCCTGCTAGTGGTGGACAGGGTCGCTTGCTGGTCCCTGCGGTGCTGGGCCTGCTCACAGGGCCGCCGGTCCCCTGAGCTTCCCCGCTCCCCTTTAAACTTTTCCGAAGAAGTAAGACGCAGGAAAGGAAATGCGGCCCAGGAATTCTGTGAAAATGAGATTTCAGTCTAAGCAGGAAAAGATTTTTCAACGAGGAGAGAATTATGAAAGGGTCTGTGAGACTGCCCTCCCCTCCCTGCCCCCACCTCTCAAAGTCCCGCTTTCCTGTGCTTTTGCCTCAGCGAGGCTGCGGCTTTTGAGGGCGCCGTCTGCTCTGGGGGGTCTTAAGGTTTTCTTTGGGAGAATGATTCTTCCCTTGTTGGCTTTTTTGCCCATGGGATTATTCAGAAACGAAAATCCCTAGGGTGACGGCCCCCCAGTCCTTGGCCCCGACGTGCCCCTTCTCAGGCCCCGCTCTTCCAAGGGTCCGTGCAGGGATCCAGTGTGGCCGCGGACTGATTCGGAGGTTGGTATTGTTGGGGGTCTTTCTTTCCATTAGATGGGGGCAGTGAGGGCTTCGGTGCGTCAGATCAGCCCGGGCTGTGGAAGAGATCTAATTTGTGAGGAAACGAACAATTACAGTTGATAAATTCGGTGGTGGGAAACTGACGCGGTGCACCCCTCTCTCCTCATTAAAGACGGCCGTGCGCACGGTGCGTCCTGCACGGCGGGCACCTCTCTCCGCGGCTTCTGCCCGGCCTGCTCCCCTCGCTCTACATGGCGGGGAGCCGCGCACTGCTCTGTGTTGTGTGTCGGGCTTCAGATATGTGTTCTGCACGTGTCCTCAGTTGTGAGTTAGAACTGTGCATGCAGGAGCCCTCTGGCCACCACGTCCTCCTTCCTGCTGTCCCTTGTCTGCAGCTCTGAGCACATAAGTTAAAGAATCTCGTTAGAGGGGCGCCCGGGGGCTCAGTCGGTTGAGCGTCCGACTTTGGCTCAGGTCATGATCTTATATTTTGTAAGTTGGAGCCCCGCGTGGCTCTGTGCTGACAGCTCAGAGCCTGGAGCCTGCTTCGGATTCTGTGTGTCCCCCGTCTCTGCCCCGCCCCTGCTCACGCTATTTCTCTCTGTCTTTCCAGAATAAATAAAGGTCAAAAAAAGTTTTTTCTAAAGAATCTCGCTAGAGGGGCACCCGGGGGGCTCAGTCGGTTGAGCATTCGTCTCAGGTCATGATCTCATGGTTCGTGGGTTTGAGCCTCACGTCAGGCTCTGTGCTGACAGCTCAGAGCCTGGCGCCTGCTTCGGATTCTGTGTCTCTTTCTCTCTCTGCCCCTCGCCTGTTCATGCTCTGTCTCACTCAGTCTCTAAAAATAAATAAATGTTAAAAAAAAAAAATCTCGTTAGATCTCGCTAGATGCTCTAAAGGAGTACTTGTAAGGACCTTAGATTTTGGCTACCATAAGGATCAGGAGCTTCTTTGCCCTCAGTTTTTTATTTCTTTTATTTTTTATTTAGTTCTGTTTTCTTACCTTTATAAAAGTTTTTCATTTTTAAAATTAAATTATTTTCTTCTTTCTTTCAGATTCAGAATATTAAACAGACAAACAGTGCTCTCAAAGAAAAACTTGATGGTGGAATAGAACCGTATCGGCTTCCGGAGGTAAGGCTATATTGATTGTCATTTTAGAAGTCACACTCCAGTTACATGTGTTTAAGAATTTAATATTGGGGCGTCTGGGTGCCTCAGTCAGTTGAGCATCCAACTTTGGCTCAGGTCATGATCTCCCAGTTCGTGGGTTCAAGCCCCGCATCCAGCTTTCCACTGACAGCTCAGCCTGCTTTGGATTCTCTATTTCCCTCCTTCCCTCCTTCCCTTCTTCCCTCCCTCTCTCCTTCTTCTGTCTCTCTCTCTTTTTCTCTCTCTCAAAAATAAACATTTAAACAAAGAATGTTAATACCTGTATAATATATTTCCAGTATATATCCCATAGAAAGAAAGGTCTTAGACAATCTTTATAAACCTAGTTGATGTTGAAATTATGATATTCTGAAAAATTCTAAGAAAAAACAAGATTCACGCTCCCCTGTAAATGGGTGATGCTCATTCGACTCACTTGGACACACAGGTCGTTCAGAAATGTAACGCGCGCTGGACCACGGAGGAGCAGCTCCTTGCGGTTCAAGGTACGGGGGTCCTTGTAAAGGGCTCGGGGCCGTGGGCGCCTTTAGGAAGCGTCACCCCCCCCCCCCCCCCCCCCCCCCCCCCCCCCCCCCCGCATTGCACACTCGTGTTGAAACATGCTCTTGGGAGTATGTTGGGTTCTGAGTGGTCAAAAAGTATAAAATCCTGAGAGCAGCAGGTTGAATGTCAAGAGTTTTACGGTTGGAGCTCTTGTAGTCCTAGGGTCCCGGGAAAGAAGAATGCTCCAAGTCCACGGGGGCCGGCTGGCTGCCGCTGTCTTGGGACACGTGACCTGAGGTGCAGGGCTCAGGATGACAGGTCGCACGGGCCTTCTCAGATCAGCCATCTACGACACTGCTCTAGATGGCTGCTTTCTCCACTGTGTAATGCGCTCAGATAGCGCCTGTGGGTAAAAGCCCCACGTCTTTTCTTGTCTGGACCTAAAGGAAGGGGGGGGTCTCAATTGTGGGGGTTTTTAAACATTGTTTTTATCCTGTATTGAAAAACAATGCTCTCTTACATCCTTAGCCATTAGGAAATATGGCCGAGATTTTCAGGCAATCTCAGATGTGATCGGGAACAAATCAGTGGTACAAGTGAAAAACTTTTTTGTAAATTATCGACGCCGCTTCAACATAGATGAAGTTTTACAAGAATGGGAGGCAGAACATGGGAAAGAAGAGACCAATGGGCCCAGTAGCCAGAAGCCTATCAAGTCCCCGGATAATTCTATCAAGATGCCCGAAGAGGAAGACGAGGTAAATCTGAGGCCGTAGGCTCCCTGCCAGATTCGTGCCCGTGTTCGGTTTCTTCTCCGATGGCCTTGCCCAGCTGTAGAAATACTGGTAGCTCTCAGCTCTGTCAGTGACTTGACTTTTACCCATAAGTACCTTAGTATGTGTGTTGATGCCAGTTAGTTTTGGTCACTAGGCATATTCAGTTTCATTCCTGTGCAGACTCTTAGTTCTGTCCTGGTTTTCTCCAGCCACAAATGACCCCACGTCACCAAAGCTTCCTTAGCTGCAGTCAGGGAGCTCAGCCATGAGACAGTGAGTCAGAAGCACCTTGCGCAGTGTCAGGAAAGCTCCGGTGTCCTCTCAGTCTCTCAGTGGGGGGTCAAGAACTGATGGAGGGTGGGAGGGCGGAGTCGGCGTGGCGGGCCAGCCGGGGCTCCTGTCCAGCCTGTCTCTGGGTCCCGGACCATTCTGCTGCCGGGGCCGCCGGGTCTGAGCATCGATCGCGGCAGCAGCAGCGCCGGGCCTGCGGTTGGCCAGCCCTTCTGGGCCGGCCCTCTGGCGTCCCCAGGTCAGCTGCGCCATTCTGTTGCGGCCTCGGCAGAGACTAGGCACAGGGTTACGGCAGCTGCACTGCACCATCTGCTCCCGTGGAGGGTGCGGGGGGCTGGGCAGAGGGGAGAGTTACTTGCTGGCCACTCTGCATGTGAGTTTGTTCACCGACACAGGATTGCGAGGACTAAGTCGAGTTCCAGGAAGAGTCCTCTTCTCATCAGAAGGCCCCCCCCCGCCCCCAAACCACGCAGGAGTCATGTGAAAAAACCTGTTTTGTACTGTCTGTGCTCCCCCTTTGCTCCAAGAGCTGGCTGTAGAAGCAGCCCGGAGGCCCCCTCCCGACCCGGGCACGGAGCACTTCACAAGGGAGACCCCCTCCCCACCGCCGACCCCCGCGCCGACTTGGGGAGGGGCCGCGAGGCACGGGATCTGTCGGAAGGGGGTTGACACATACTCGTTTTGTTGGACTCTTAAGAGCTTTATGCCAGAAAATCATGGGAAATGGGTACAAAGTTAATATTATTAACCATGTGCAGGGCCCTGCCCGAGACCTTGGAACGGGGCAGCTTCTGAGCAGGAAGAAGTGTTTATCTCTCAGCAGTGGTTCTTGTCACCATGCAGGTTCTTGTTGCCCCTCTAGCAACAAATTAACTTTCCAAAAGTCCTGGCCTCCATTTCGGAAGTACTGAGAAGATGAGGCGTGTGAGGGAAGGAACATTGGAATTTGCAAGCTGAAAGCTTTTTCCATGTGCTTCCTGCGTTGGTCCCCGGAAGCAGAAATCATAGGGAGCTCTAATCACAGCAGCTGTTGGCAGGGTTAAGCCTAAAAAATTTGGCCTTAAGTTTGGGATGAAGGGTCTTCACCCGCGGGGGATGGGAGGGCCTCTCGGTTCTTGTGCAAATACTTTCCTTCCTTTTCTTATGTCCGCTTCATTCATTAACAGTTACTTTTTTTCCTGACTAGCCCAGTAGCCCATTCTTCCTGGTCCACTTACTGTGTGATCGCACATCAGAATAGCCGTGTAATTCTCTGCCTAGTCTGTGGTAGCATTGGCCCAGTCACGACTGGTGTCCCACCACATGCACAGCTTTGTCTTGCTTTGATGGTCCATCTTCAGTGGGTCTGTTTCCTCAGCCTTCTCCACAAAACTAGCGGCATCGCCTGACTTATTAATGTATGACCTTTATCTGGTCTGTAAACATTCTCAAACTCTTCAGCATTTCCGCACCTTCCCCCCTTTATTCCCTTTCCTTTGGTCCCTTTCTTTTTATGCCCCTTATGGTACCAGCTTTTCCACTCGACCACCCTGCTTTTCTGTTCTCCATATTTTAGTTTGCAAAAGGAAATGAATCTGTAGGGACCAGCCACTGCTCTGTGTCCACCAGGGCCCGGGGGGGACTTGTGGGAGCCCTGGTTCAGCATCCAGTCAGGGCCCAGGGATTGGCGTGCCTGTCATTTCTCATTCTTGTGTATCCTGTGGACGCCACCAGCTGGAAGAGGTGTCCGCCAGGGTCCTGCCTGCCCCGTGTGCCCTCACGGTCTCTGCTGCACAAGGTGGGAGCCGGGCCTCCGAATCACCAGGATCCTAGTGGCAGAACAGTCTGTCAGCAGACTTTTCCTTCGGAGCCGAGAGAGGGAAGGTGGCCCAGGTTTTGGGCTTTTGAGATTCTGACTTCGCTGAGGTGGACGGGGATATAGTTTGGGGCAAGGGGTGGAGGGGTGTCAGGGCAAGGGGGTGCTAACCATGACTGGCTTGGAGGTAGACTCTTTCAGTTACTGAGTGCGCTACTAGTGAAGAGAAAGCTCCTGACCCGACCAGCGGTTCTCATAAATTATGATGTCACCTGAAGGAACAGCTGGTTTCAGGTTGGGGTGCGTTACCCAGAGGTTCCCCTGGCAGTGGGCCATCAACGGGCACCTGGTTGGCTCAGTCAGTGAAGTGTCCGACTCTTGGTTTTGGCTCCGGTCCTGAGCTCACCGTTGGTGAGTTTCAAGCCCCATGTTGGGCTCTGCTGACGGTGCCGATCCTGTCTGGGAATTTGTCTCCATTGCTCTCTGCTCCCCGGCCCCCACTCTCTATTTCAAAATAAATAAACTTAAACAATTAAAATATCCTTAAATTTAAAAAAAAAGGACATCATGAGGGTAGCAGTGAGCACTGAGGGCCGTATGTGGGCCGGGAGAGTTAGAAACGCCTTCGAGGCTTATATAGGGGATCCTGCCATATTCACTCTCCCGTGGGTCCCCGCGTCCCAGCAGGGGCCTGGGGCAGGTGATTGAGGGGGCCGCTGCCCCGGCACCCCCTCCAGCCAGGGCGGACGCCCCTGAGTGCCACTGCTGGCCTGGCACTGTGCCGATGGGCCCTCACCCAGATTGTACGTGACCCTGTGGAGCAGAGGGTCCTTACTGTGTGCGATCTGCAGACGAGGAAGCCGGAACTGGAAAAGAGATGCCTCCGCCAAGGATCTCCTCTAGGCAGAGGCAGGATTGGAGCCTGAGACTCTGGCTGTAGAGGCCGCCCTCAGTCCCTGCCCTGCTGCCTGCCTCTGTCTACACAGCTGCCGCCTCGGGCCGGGCTTGCAGGACAGCGAGGCAGGCACAGCCTCCTGCCCGCTCGGGCCGGCAGGAGGGAGCGGCGTGAGTTGCTCCCTGCACTCTGATGCTCTTTTTCTTTCTCGTCTCCTCTCCTCAGGCCGCTTCTGTTCTGGACGTCAGATACGCATCTGCTTCCTGAGGAGCTCTGGTAGCTTCGAGCACTCGGTATGGACGACTGTGTTACCCAGGATATCAGGTATTACAGACATCACCTAGCCATCTGCATCACACCTCTGTGGACAAGCAGCTAGTACCAAAAACGGCTCACCCTCCGGTCCCGCGCTGCGTCTGCCTTAACGCTGTGCTCGCTCCTCCGAGGCGGCGCCGCGCCTCTCCCGCTCCGCCCCCGAGCCGGCGGGGTCTCGTGGCCCGCACGCCTCCCGCGACCCCGGGGACCCTCCCCACCCCCCCGGTCGGAGTTCCTGAGCCCCATGAATGGCAGCTCTGCCCAGTCAGCAGCTTCAAACAGGTAGTCGACTTGGAAGGCACGACCCTGTTCCTGCATGGCCTGCAACTTCTACCTGGTGCGGGATGTGATTTTCAGAGTGACTGTGACCTGTTGGCCTCGGAGGAGGTTTCTCTTGTTCTCCTCTGAGGCGTCCAGCCAGGTGGCGTCATGCTTCTTTGGAAATCACAGGATGTTGGCAAATCGCACTGAACCTTGGTCGTGCCAAACACCCCGAGACCGCTCCGTCCCCCGGACACCGGGTGTGACTGTGGTCTGTAATTGAGCTGGCTCCCTTTGCGCCCTTCTCCCCTCCCAGCTGGTAGAAAGCTCATTCACAGCAACTGTCCTTGGACATCAGCGAAAAGGGAATGTGGACTCAACACTTTCTGCCTTCAGCTTTCAGCACTGGAATCCCAGGACAGGTGCCACCCTGTCTCTCCCAGGTCCCCCGACCCCACCATCCGGCTCCAAGAGACGTGGCCCCCACCACTGCACCTGGTGCTCGTGCATTTGGATTTGGTGCCTTCTCCTTTTGGCAAACCACGTTATCAACCCTCTTTCTGTTTTAGTGTCTTATTTCTTCTTTAAAGTCTATCGCTTGCCAAAGAGAACATCACTGAGAGGAGACAGGGGAGAAATTGCTGCAGATTCTGACAGTGCAGGCTTCAAGTGTCAGCTTAGCTCCATAGAGGGGGTTAGAATTGCTGGTGTTGGTTTTTCAGAGCTGCACGCTGTGCGTCCCCTTGCTGTTGGGACGCCGTGTCACTCCACACAGCCGTTCCTGTCCTCTATGTGCTGATGTGATCGTCTGAACTCCCTCCTCTCTTCTGCTGTCAGAGTGCGGGACAGGCAAGTGGCCTGGTTGTCAGCTCTTGTGAGCCCAGGATGACAAGCAGCAGTGCACAAAGTGGTCTCTAACGCCTTTGGTTGGACTGGGAACAAGTAAATATTTCTCGTAAATGTTCTGAGATTTCCAGAATCACCTAGTCTCATACTGGACTGTGGACCCGCGGCAGGGCTGAGGGACAGACCTCAGACGGCCCTCTCCCGCCCCCGCGCCACCCGCCGCCATCCAGCTGCACTAAGTGTGTGGAAGGAGCTTTTCTCTCGCCGTAGGTTTGCATCGTTTAAACCCTTCTGCTTTCAATACCAAAAAGAAAAAAAAATGCAGATGCTTTAAGGCACAAACAGAATTCTTAAGAATTTAAAATATGCAATTAAAATTTGATGTGTTTTGACTCCCAAGCACCTTGCCTTTTTCCCCTCCCTGCCCCTCCCTGCCTTTTTTAAAGTCAGCTGACTGTCTCTTTAGGAAGAGGGTCAGCTCGAAACCTAGACTGTTTGGAGTTGTACATTCTTAGAAATCCGGAGAAAGGTCATTCTCAAGGGGATGAAGTGGGACTTTCCTGACTTCCGTCATCCTGTCCCTTCACACCGTGTCTGTGGGTCAGGTAAGAGCGGGTGCAGAACAGCACGAGAGGAGGCTGGAGGGCAGGCACGGGCCGCTCCCGAGACGGCCGCAAGGCGACACTAGGAACCACACAGGGCGTGCGCCTGCCCTGGAGTCGGGAGATGGCGGGGAGGCCTGCGTTTCGCGCACGCTCCGCGGGGACACTGGGCTGGCGGCGAGGCGGGGGGCTCCCTGTGCTGCCTCTCACGGTCTTCTCCCTCCCGGTGGGGCCGCGGCAGGCGGCCCCGGCGGCTCTCGTTCTGCCGCGAGGTCGTAGATCTGTCCCCTCTGCACGCCCGGGCCGTTTTCCTGGACAGCTGGTCCCTTTTGGCCGTGCCCGCAGGCTCGATGCCGCTTCCTCGCAAGCGTGGCGGGCACAGTAGCAGGCCAGGCCCCCTTGTGTCCTGCCCCCCCCCCCCCCATGTGCCGCCGGGCACCCAGGGGTCCCGGGTCCCGAAAGGTCGCTGCGCCGGCTTACTTGGTGGACTGCGGCAGCCTGGCTCTGGCTTTCTCTCCACCGGTCGGGCTCGGCGCCCTCATTCGCCTGAGGTTAGAAAGGTCAGAGACGGTTGTCGGGGTGTCTTTGCCAGACACGTGGCGGTTCTCTGCCAGGGCGGTGCTCCCCGTGCCTCAGGCTGCTCCGTTAGCTGCCTTTGGGACGGTGGTGTGAATGCAAGAAGTCACTTGGCTTTAAAAGACGAGTGACGGATCTCATTCATGTGAAGCCCCCTTGCTAACCCGCCAAGTCACGGGTGCGCCAGCAGGCCGTGCGCGGACGTGCAAGGGCCCGCGGCACAGCCGCTCCGGATGCGGTGCTCGCTTCAGCGTTGTCTTCTTAGAGACGATCGATGTGAATGTCATGATTATATATATATTTTTGTGGGAAATTTCTCCTCAGTATAAGTTATTGTGCAAAATATAGTACCATTGAAGCAAATGATAGTTTAACTTTTAGTTTAGAAATCCCGAAAGATATAAATTGTATTGCATATGCATTAAAAGTTTGTTTTATTTAACTTTATGTAGGTGTGTAAGGCGTTAGGTAAAACTTGTTTTCACTCACCCATTTAAACACCTTGTTACTTGAATATCGTGTTAACTGGTCTGAAACCGTGATCAGCCCTGGAACGTGGCTCTGTCACCTGGCGAGCCCAGGCCTTCGCTGTGCTGGCCACATACCCACCGCGTGGCCTCAGCACGTCGGTGCCCAGCAGGACGCCAGTTCCTCAATTTGGTCTTTGATAATTTTTAACCTGTAAGACCCTTTGATGGTCACAGACCTCTCTAATGAAAACACGAAACTGAAAACGTTGTGTTTTATGGGCTTTCCGTGGTGGGCTAATTACGGAGTCGTTCTCCGTGTGTAAACGTTCCCTCAGACGTCACACGCCACTCTGAGTGTGCTCCTCGTCACTTTAGATTTCAACTACGCCCTTTTTTTTGTCTAAGTATCAGACCTACTATTGGTATACTTGCGTACCAAAACTAAGCCGCACAGTGCATTACACTAACTGGGTCCCTGCTTCCCGGGGCAGAGGAAGGACAGAGCCCACCCCCGGCGAGAGCCTCGCTTCCTCGTCCAGCCTGTGTCCACGCCTAGCGACCCACGAGTCCAGCTTTCGGTATCCAGTGAAACTTTGCTTCGAGTGGACTCAAGGTAGTGAGCTAATCTGAACCTAGTGGTCTCGTGCAATGCGCAGGAGCCAGCCCTCTCCCTCTGCGCCCGGTCCCGCCGCTGTCCCGCCGCTGTCCCTCCGATAGTAAAGCACAATTGCAGCAACGTTACGATTCAGAAGAAGGAAGGTCAGTACGGTCTATGCATGTCGTGTGATAATGCGTGTTTACAGCCACCTTCTCCGAAAACTAAGATTTATCCTGGAGTGGATAGTATTCCATTATGTAGACCTATCAACTTTGCTAAGTGCTTTTTAGATTGCTTAAAAGTTTTTTCAAGATTTTAAAAGATGTATAAGGTTAAGTTTGCAAATATAATGGAAATGCTGTATATCTTTTGAAGTGATAAAATCCACGTTGGAATTTTAAAGAAAATACGTTGTAATAATGCTGTTGTAAGTAATATTTTAATGTCTCTTTTTGCCTGTTTTCTATATCAGCACATTCATTGTGGTGAATGTTCATAGCATTATAATTGCTTAGCCATTGAATGATAACATTTGTTAGTGGAGATTGAAAAATTTATTTGTGAAACTCTGCAGAATTCATTTTTCTATTTCTAATATTTGCTGAAGTTAAATAAAAATTTTCAAGCCACTGATGTAATAAAATATGAAACCAAACCGTTTTCTGCACCCTCCGCTTTCCACCCAAGCTGTGCCCCGGCCCCGGGCCTGCTGGAGCTGTGCGCTGGGCCCTGGGCCTCTGGGCGTCTCAGCCCCCCAGCCGCATGCTGTGCGAGCAGCGGGGATGCCTTTGAGTTTAGCCTGTGGCTTGCCCCGGACTGCACTTCTTTTTTAAGGTAGGATGATCTTATGTTTGGGACCAAATTGAGGTGCGTGAGTTCAGAAAGGTGGTGGTGGTTGGAGGCGCCTGGGTGGCTCACTGGTTTAAGCGGCCGACTTGGGCTCAGGTCACGATCTCACAGTTCATGGGTTCAAGCCCCACATCGGGCTCTGTGCTGACAGCTCAGAGCCTGGAGCCTGCTTCCGATTCTGTGTCTCCCTCTCTCTCTGACCCTCCCCCATTCCTATTCTGTCTCTGTCTCTTTCAAAATTAGATAAACATTGAAAAATAATTTAAATCCGGTGACCGTTGAGGGCTTACATTTAAAGGTTCGGTGAGAGGATGTTTCTTTCCCCATCAGTGGTTTTTCTTTTTTCAGTGTGACCAGGCTTGACACCCGGATGCTGGCCCCCGCTCAGCCCGGCCTGCGGCAGTGACGACACGAGACAGCCGCCGCGCCGGCAGCGGACAGCTGTGACGCGGCTCCTGAGTGGGACGAAGCGCGCCTGCCGCTGCGCCCGCCACGTCTTTAGCCAGGACGTGGGGTTTGGTTAGAGAGCCGCTGTGCGCCCCCGACTCCCCGCCCAGCGTGGCCTCAGCCAGCACTCCGGGTCCTCGGATGGGGGCCCTCCGTGTGTGTGAGCCCGCACAGGGTGGCGGGGGCCTCGCCTGGTAAGAAAGCGGGTGAGCCCGGGCCCCATGCACCCGCGCCGCAGGAGAGGGCCGCACCCAGGAGGGACGCACAGAGGTTCAGAGGCCTCTGCGTGTGATTTGTGGAGGTGACTCCACACCCTGGGCTTTCCTGCCAGGAGGTGGAGGAAGGGACACCAGGGGACTGCGGGCGCGGGGGAGAAGAGAGGAGGGCCTGGGCTGAGGAAGGGGGTGGCCGGCTGCCCGCGCTGCTGGGCATCTGCCAGGACGGGTGCCCACCCGGCTGCTCAGGCTTGGCCTCCACCACCCCGGAAGAGTGACGAGCACTGAGGGCTGGCGGGGGGAGTCAGGGAGGTGCCGAGGGGAGGGCTTCCCAACGGCCGGCCTGGACCACCGTGCGCGGGCAGGCGTCCGGAAGCAGGGGACAGGTCGTGGGTCCCCATGGGAAGGGTGCTCGAGGACACAGGCCCAGCTCGTGTCTCCGTGGCCCTGCTTCAGCAGGTGGGCCTTGACCACACCCAGGTGGGAGGTGATAGTGGGGCGTGGGGGTACCATGTCCTCCAAGGCTCTGCCCGTGGGCCATGGTGATGGCCAGCCGGAAATGCTCCCATCCCTTCCTGCCCCCACTCCTGGTCCCTGGGATCTTGTCCCAATGGCCCCTTCCGCTTCTGTCCCACGCCTTGTCCCCTGGCCGCATCAGGGCTCCTTCCTGCTCAGGACGGGCCATTTGTCTTCTAGAGAAACACACCCTGCAGTCACGCCATGTGACACTCCTGCATCAGGGACATTGTCACGTGCTGTTCTCTGCTGCGTCGCCTCGCCTCCCGCTTGGCACCGCCCCCACCACGCACACCCCTCTGGACTGTAGAGAAATGACGTACAGTTTTTACTCCAGGCTCTGAAAGAGGTAAACGGGCAGGCGGCACGGAAGGCGTGCTGCCCCGGCCCCTCACGGGCGGCCGCGGCTCCCCGCTCCCCGCACATCCTTCCGGGGGTTCGTCTCCGCGCGCGGGTGCAAATCCGTCCGAGCGGCACACCCCGCGCCTGCTGCACACCTCGCGTCTTCCACGCGACAGCAGGGGCTCCGTCTTTCTCCACCAGCACGTACGCTCCTCCCTTGGCTTCATGGTCCCCTGGTTCCAGTCCCCTGGTTTTGACACGATTTGCTTCTACTGGCCTCAGTCCCTGGCCCCCGGCCGGCATGCCCAGATGGTTTTGTACGCGCCAGTGTCGTTGTGGCGTGAATATCTAGGGTTGGAATTTCGGGGCAAAAGACCTCTTTATTCTCACACTTGACACAGACTCTGATTGTCTTCCGGGGGCAAGGCACCTTCTTGCACGTCTGTCGCCCTTCCTGACACTGTGGTAACCGAGCGCTCGATCCGAGGGGTTCGCTAAGCTCTCCCGCCTCAGGCTGGGCAGGGGCTGGGCAGGAGCCCGAGGAGAGGCCTGGCTGGGGGTCCGCCGACTCTCCCACACAGACGCGGGTTCGTTACTTCGTGTTCGGTGGCTCATGGCACTTAATCAATTGGAAATAAATGTAGCAACAAGTAAGTCTTAAATTGTGGATAAACGCGTGTCACAAGTTGTGCTTTTAGTAATAACTGTTCCGGGTGTTGAAGGTCATCTTGCCGCCAGAGACGAGGTGTGTGTGATTTGATTAATGCTCGTAGCAACCTTCAGGGAGGGACGTGTTCCCTGGGCGACAGGAGGAGAACCTGAGACCGGGAGGAGGAGTCTTGTCCAAGCGGGAGGACCGGGAAACGACAGGGCCGGGACCAGAAGGCCCTGTGTCGGCTCCAGGACCCAGGCTCAAGTCCTCGCTCTGTGACAGCACGTGCTGTGACGGTCACTCACTCAGGCCCGTGGGCTCATCTTCTCGCCTGTGGAGCCGGATGAGGGGAGCCGGGGCCGAGCACAGAGACGCCTCCGTCCCGCCCAGGCACCTCGGTGGAAGAGATACCTGATAAATGGCTGGTCCTTCCCCTTCTGCCAAGACCCATCATGGTGGTTTGAGCATCGCCACCCCCTCCTTGGGGCAGGGTAAGGGCAGAGCTACTCACTTCGCTCCTAAACCCCACCCTCCAACCTCACCCTTGGTCCAGGGGTCAGTCCAAGGGTCTGTCCACACTGAGGTTCACCCCACCCCCGGGACCCTCCCTGCCCGGAGCAGGCCCTGGCTGGACGCTGCGCCCACGACCTCATGCGTGCGCCGGGACACCGTGTGCTCGCCCGGCATGCCGCCGCCTCCCCGCAGAGCTGGTCCCTGGTCCCGCCTGGTCTGGCCCTGACCTCCAGGTGGCCAAATGACCGCTCCCCTCTGACAGCTGCTGGAGGCACGGCGCTTAGCGATTCATGCCCCCGGGTATCCTCGTGCTGTCCCCCTGGCCGAGGGCTGCCCCGGGGCGCCTCAGCAAGCATGACGCCGGCTCTGGGGCTGGACTCCAGCTGCTGACGACAGTCCCCACCGTGCAGGAGCCAGGGACGGCCATCGGGAGGCGAGGGACCTGACTGACAGCACAAACCGCCTGACCCGTGAGGGCGGCCTGCGACCCCCGGGAGGCTACCAGGAGAGCACGTGAGTGACCCAGGGAGGCCGGAGGAAGTGTCCAGATGAGCCCAAACTGCCATCCCACAGGATCGTGAGAGAGCAGAATGGCTGGCGTCCTAAGCCAGCTCGGGAGCGGGTTGCCGCCGGCAGCAGGTGCTGACGCATGGGGGGCTGGGGCGTCTGGGGAGGTTCCGGCTGGATGGGGCGCCCGGGCGCTGCCTGGGTCCGTGGCAGCGGCTCATGGAGGCAGGTCACAGGCCTCTCCCTGGAGGAGGCTGCAGGCTGCCGAGTCCTTCCTCCGGGCGCCCGTCTCTGGCTCTCTGGCTGGTAGTGGGGGGTCCCTGGTGCTGTCCTTCCGAGACCCCTGAGCCAGGCCGCATGACTCCAGCCCAGGAGGGATCCAGCTTATCTGCTGGGGGAAGGCGGCTGCTGGGCCTTCCTTGGCCGATGCTCTCAGCAGCCTTCTGGACTAGTCTGGGCCCTGCTGGTTGCCGCCGTCTCATTAAGCTGATCTGGAATTGAAGTACTTTTCCTACCCCCTCTCCCCTCATCCCTTCTGCCTTCTCCTCACCCGCCCCACTCCCCCTCTTCCTCGCCCTCCCGCACCAGATGTGTTTGGACCACCTTCTCCCAGCTCGTCAAGAAGCCCCCATGCCAGGGAGAAATGGGGGCGGGATCTTGTCCCTGGGTCACCACGGCCTTAGGCAAGCTTCAGTCCCTGGCATTCTCTTCCTCCCCATGAGGATGGGGAGCATCATCCCATATTCCTTTGGGTGACCTGGGGGAGAGGTGGCCACCCAGCTGCCCCCCCCCCCCACATGACATGGAACTCCCCCGCTAACCCGGGATGGGGCTGCGGAGTGCTCCCAGTCTTTCTGGGAGTAGCCAGTAGGGCTGAGGTCCCCACAGGCCTGTACAAGTAAAGGGCCAAGGGCCCGCCCCCTCTGCACGCCCGGAGGCTGCTCGGGCCCAGTGGCAGGACAGGCAGGTAGAGGTGGCCCGCCGGCCCGCCCGCCCACCTGCAGCCCCTGCTCGGCTCCTGAGTTCGGGGAAGCGGGTCATTCACTGGGAACCGCGGGAGCAGCGGCTTGGGTGGGCTTGCTTGCCGGCTAGTACTTCCGGGCACCCACGGCCCAGCCCTGGGAGACAGAGCAAGACCAGTGAGCTCCCTGCCCCCAGGGGGCATACTGTCGGGGAGACACAGAAGTGGGGACACCCACACAAGCAGGACAACCACAGGCTTCCCGTGATGAGACCAGGCAGCTAGGCTGGGACCCCGGGCTCGTCCAGTTCAGGCCAGAGCCTACTTCCCCGTGTGGCATCCGGGAAGGCCTCTCAGCAGCTTTGGTTTGACTTGAGGAGACGGAGCCCATCCCGCCAGGAGCATGAGCTGTCCGCGAGCCAGGTTTTAGTAGCTGAGTGGGTCCAAGGCTTTCAGCAGCGGGAAGACAGCCCTGGACGTGAGGCATGAAGCCGGAGGCAGGCAGGTCCCCAGCCAGTGCGGCGTGAGCTAGGCTGGGGTGTGGACCTGCTCTCCTCCCTCCCTCCCCTCATCCTTTCCTCCCTCCCTCCCTCCCTCCCTTCCTTCCATCCTGCCAGAGAAACTGCATATGAGCAGGAGGGGCAGAGAGAGAGGAAGACTCAGAATCCAAAGCAGGTCCAGGCTCCGAGCTCTCAGCCCAGAGCCTGACCCAGGGCTGGAACTCACGACCTGTGGGATCGTGACCTGAGCCAAAGTCGGACACCTGACCGACCGAGCCCCCCCCCCCCCGCCGCCTCGGGCCCCCTGGACCTGCCCTTTGTTACATCCTCACCTCAGAGCCTGGCTTGTGGTCTCTGAATGCCATTTCCCAGCGAAAGGAACTGGGGATCTTTGGAGAAGTAGCTGGTTTCAGATATGGAGGAAGAGTACAAGTTTTGGCCACGGCCCAAAGCAGCACCTACAAAATAATGGGATTGTTTCTCAAGTACCTGGAAACCTCTCGCTGGCCCAACATGGACCAGTTTTCCATCGACAGCATGACTTATTAAAACGCAGCCAATAGAAGAGTCCAAAAGTTCCTAACGATAACACAACACCCCGTGGTCACATCTGGACACTGGAGGGTGTCACGTGTATTCGTCTTTCCCACCCAAACTATTTCAGGACACTCGAATCAGGGGACAAAAATTCCTTACAGAAGAATCCCAGCTAATCCACGCAGAAGGACACGAAAATTACTAATTTGCGGCCTATTATGAAGTCAGGGACGTAATCACACATCATCAGTGGCTGCCAAAACCATCAAGCAGGCGGCTTGGCAGAGAACTCGGTAGCAGATCAGGCTGAAGCGGAGGCCACCAGTAACCTCCCCGTGGAGAGCCTGCGGCTCGGAGAGGCCAGCGGAGGCCCGTCTCCACCTAGACAGCGACTGTGCCAGCAGAACCCGCCGGGCGCCACCATTCTGGAACCGGGGCCTCTGCCTTGCTAGTCCCAGGGCAAGCCTTTGCCGCTCGGTTACGACGAGGGGCCGCCGGTCTCAGCTGACAGCACTGTGGTAGAGCCCAGCGCGGCGGCAGGCAGCCGGCGCCCATTCCCAGAGCCGCCTGTGGGAGCAGGAACCCCGTCCTCCCAGGCTCCGGATCTGTGTTCTGACCACGTGGGCGCAGACGCACAGGCAGGCGAGCTACTGCTGCAGGCCCTCCCCCTCCAACGGAAGCACCTCCAGGGGCCAGTATCTCCCCCCGCCCCCCATTTACCTCTCTTCCCCTTTGGGACCCGGGCATTGAAGACCAGGACATTCAAGAGCAACTGCATGTGTGGAGGAAATCAGAAAGTCCCTGCAGGCAAAGGTGCAGGCTCAGGAAGCGTCCATGGAAGCCCGAAGTTTACAGCTCACGCAGATCTTGGCGTGGGGTAGCCGAAATCAGCCAGCTGGCAAACCTTGGGGACGGGGAGGGTCTGATCACCAGAGTTACCACATGACGAGATGCTAATGTCTCGTTTTCAATAACAACAGACACAAAGTACACAAAGAATGGTCCGTTTAGAGGGCAAAATAAGCTGACAGAAACTCTCCCCAGGACCGCAGACCCACCAGACAAAGCCTTCAAAGACGCATCTGGGGCACCTGGGCGGTGAGGTGGCTAACTGTCTGACTCGATCTCCGCTCGCATCTTGGTCTCAGGGTTGTGAGCTCAAACCCTGGGTTGGACTCCACACTAGGCATGAAGGCTGCTTACAAAGAAAAATAAGATAAAACCACTGTCTTAAAGATGCTGCGGGGGGCCG
This sequence comes from Suricata suricatta, assembly GCF_006229205.1. Lineage (NCBI taxonomy): Eukaryota > Metazoa > Chordata > Mammalia > Carnivora > Herpestidae > Suricata > Suricata suricatta. Next base: position 2,188,309 of record NC_043708.1, on the reverse strand, counting down.
GGGGGACACCTGGCCGGCTCAGTGGGTGGAGTGTGTGCCTCTGGATCTTGGGGTTCTGGGTTCGAGCCCCATGTCGCATGTAGAGATAACTTAAAATCTTTAGGGGCACCTGGGTGGCTCAGTCGGTCAAGTGTCCTACTTCAGCTTAGGTCATGATCTCACATTTGCTGGTTCGAGCCCTGCATAGGGCTCTACATTGACAATTTGAAACCTGCTTGGGATTCTCTCTCCCTCCCTCCCTCTGCCCCTCCCTGGCTCTCTCTTTCTCTCTCTCTCTCTCAAAATAAATAAACATTAAATAAGCAAAATGTTTAAAATAAAAATAAAAGATGCCCAGGGAACTAAAGGAAGATGAGGAAACTGTCAAGAAAATAATGTATTAAGTGGAAAACAGTAGTGCAATAAAAAGAACATTCACAAAGAAACCAAAATAATTTTTTTTTAATTTTAAAGAAGTCCAAAGCTGAAAGTACAGTCCTGGAGATGAACTCACTGGAGGGATCAACAGCAGGAGAATCCGCGAATTTAAAGATCAGATCACAGAAATGATTGAATCTAAGATCAGAAAGAATAAAGATTGACATAAATTGAACAGAAACTGAGGGACCGTCCAATAAACTAATGTACCAACTGTGGGAGTGTCAGGAAGAAAAGAGGTAGCAAGAGATTATTTGAAGAATAAAGACCAAAAATTTCTCAAGTTTTATGAGAGATACAAATATAAACATCCAGTAAAATAGTGATAGAACATATACTCAAGCAAGAAGGAAATATGTTCCACCACGAAAAAAGCAGGTAAACACAAGAGAATAATTCAGGAAATGAAGGACAAAACCGCATAAGGAATATAGAAAACTCCACTGACAGAAGTTAAGTCCTTATCAGTATTTAAGTGGAAATGGATTAAACTCTCTGGTCAAAAGACAGAGATTGGCAGAATGGGTTTTTAAAAAATTCTTCAATATGTGCTGTCTTAGCTGCTGAGATCAAGACACAAACACATTGAAAGTGAAAAGATAAAGAAAATCCATGGAAATCATAACCAGAACAGAGCAGGATGGCTCTGCCAACATCAGACAAAACAGACTTTGTTTTTATTTAGTTAGTAATTTTTAAAAGATTTTATTTTTTAAAGTCTAGACTATTTTTTTTTTTTTTGAGAAAGAGCAAAGGCACAAATGAGTGAGCTGCAGAGAGAGGGAGAGAGAGAGAGAGAGAGAGAGAATCCCATGCAGGCTCTGTGCTGTCCCAAAGCGGGGCTCGAGCCCATGAACTGTGAGATCATGACCTGAGCCAAAGTTGGATACCTAACCAATGGAGCCACCCAGGTGCCCCAAAAGACTGTAAGTCCTCTCCAGACCCAACATGGAGCCTGAACTCATGACCCTGAGATCAAGAGCTGCATGTTCCACTGACTGCTCCACCCAGGTGCCCCCAAACAGCACACTTATTTTTTCAATTTAATTTTTTTACTATTGAGAGACAGAGACAGCGTGAGTAGGGGTGGGTCAGAGAGAGAGGGAGACACAGAATCCGAAGACCGGCTCCAGGCTCTGAGCTAGCTGTCAGCACAGAGCCTGATGCGGGGCTCGAACCCATGAACTGCGAGATCATGACGTGAACCGAAGTTGGACACTCAACCGAGCCTCCCAGGTGCCCCACCAGCTCACTTTTAGACAATCAGTGGATCAAAGAAGAAATCGCACAGGAAATTAGAACATACTCGAGTATAGATGAAAACAGGACATACCAAATTGATGCTAAAGGGAAAGTTTATGACTACAAATGCTCACTTAAAAAGCCAACAGATGAACCTAAGAGAAGGGAAAGAAACATAAGATAAAAACGGAGAGGGAGGCAAATCATGGGAGACTTTTAGATACAGAGACAAGCTGAGGGTTGCTGGGGAGGTAGGTGGGGAAGATGGTTAAATGGGTGGTACGCACTAAGGAGGGCGTTTGTTAGGACGGGCACTGGTGGTGTGTGTACAAGATGATCACGTCTTCTACTCCCGAAGCCAAAACTGCACTGCTTGGTAACTAACTCAAGTTAGAAAAAATCACGACTTTCTCACTTTACAACTTAAGGAACTGCATAGAAAGAGAACAAACGAAACTCAGAGCCAGCATAGGGAAAGAAATAATAAAGATTAGAGCAGAGGTAAATTAAATAGAAGATAGAAAAACAAGAGAGAAAATCAATGAAACCCAAAGTCAGTCCTTTGAAAAGATCAACAAAAGGGACAAACTTTTTGCTGGACTAAAACACTCAACTTCCTAAAATGAGAAACGAAACTGTGGGCATTACTGCTGATTCTATAGAAGTAAAAAGGATTATAAGAGAGTAGTATGAACAACTGTATGCCAGTAAATTGGTGAACCTAAGTAAGAATGAACAAATTTCTAAAATCTACCAAAACTAAATAATGACAAAATAGAAAATCCAAATAGAGCTGTCAGTAGTAGGCAAATTAAATCAGCAATAAGAAAGATCTCCCAACAAAGAGAAGCCGTGGACCTAATGGCTTCACTAGTGACCTCTACATTTAAAGACTCAACACCAATACTTCTCAGACTTTTCCCCCCAAAATTGAGGAAATGCTCTCTTACTCATTTTACGAGGCCAGCGTTGCCCTAGTACCAGAGCTAGAGAAAGACACTACAAGAAAAGATGCGTACAGTCCAATACCTCTTATGAACATTGATGCAAAAATCCACAACAAAACATTAGCACACTGAATTCAGCAGCCTATTAAAAGGGTCATACACCATGACCAAGTGGGATTTATTCCTGGAATGTAAGGATGGTTCAAATTATGAAAATTGATCATGTAATTCATCACATAACAGAATGAAAGAATGATCATCTTAATGCAGAAAAAAACATTTGACAACGTTCAACACCTTTTCATGATAAAAATGCTCAACAAACTAGGAATAGGAGGAACCTAAATCAACATGATAGAAGGAATGAAAATTCCACATCATACTCCGTGGTGAGAGGTTGAAAGCATTTCCTACAAGATCAGGAGGAAGGCAAGGATGCAAACTTTCACCACTTCCATTCAACACATCCTAGCCAGAGCAGTAAGGCAAGAAAAGGTAATAAAAGTAATCCAAATTAGAAAAGAATAAAATCATCTCTGTTCATGGGTGATATGATCTTACATGTAGAGTCCTAAAGGTTCCACAAAGAAACTTAGAACTAATAAGTCAGCAAAGTAGGATACAAAGTCAACAGGTGAAAATCAGTTGCATTTTTCTACACAATGAACAGTCTGAAAAGGAAATTAAGAAAACAAGTTACAGTGGCATCAAGAAGAATAAAATACTTAGGAATAAACTTAACCGAAGGAGGAATAGCCTTGTACGCTACAAACTACAAAGCATTAGTGCAAGAGACTAAAGGAGACAGATGAATGGAAAGACACCCCGGTTCATGGGCCAGAAGGCGTGAGGCTGTTAGGGTGTCAGAGCTGAGCCAGACACGGCAGGATGGCGTGGGAGTGGAGAGGGCTCTGTGCGCATGGACACGGCGCGGGTGGAGAGCTGGCGGCCGCATGGACCTGCCCAGCCGTCCTGGCTCCACTGCCGCTGCAGCCTCGCATCCCGGCGGTCGGTCCCTGGACACCAGAACCCTAGGACTTAATATATTTAATTTTTTTCCCTTTACTAGGCCTTGTTTCTTAACCATGGCACTACTGGCATTTGAAAATTTTGACAAACGTATATTGCAAAACAATCTCAACTGTAAAGACAATTAACGCGCCCCTCACTTCACAAGATCTACTCACGGAGCAAATTCCGAGCATACAACCCAGCGTTGTTAACTAGAGTCACTGTGCTGTAGGTGAGACCCCCAGAGCGCATTAACCTCAGAACTGACGACCAGCACCCCCGCCCCCCAACGCTGGACTCTCGGTCACCGCCGGCCCCCCCCCCACGCGCCCCGCCTCCTGGCCCTGGCTTCGTGCCTGCGGTCGTGGGATCGTGTGGGCCTGCGGTGGCTGCTTCTGGACTTCGGCCGCTCCCTTCCCTTCGGCCCGGGGCTGCTCTGGAGCTGTGCAGGACGTGCCACCTGCAACCACACGGGTGTCCGTGCCCGCCGTGACCTCCAGCGGAAAGGAGACGAGCGCCATCCTGTTGACTCTTCTCTCTTCCTCGCGCCCTGGACTCTTCAGAGGTGCTGTGGCTTCATGCAGCGTCTCTGAAAATGTCTCACGAGACAGCAAATCCGTTTTTCCTGACACTGGGGCTGGTTCAGTAATGTTCCCTCTTTCACGTGCGCTTCCTCCTCCTGGTTTCCCTCACTTGCACTTCCTTGGCCTGTACTCCCGATCAGGAGTTGCCAAGCAGGCTCCTGCCCTTGGCTGGGTCTTCCCGGGAAGCTGGCGGTCTGCATCCTCTGACTCGCTCCTCCAGGGAGTGTGCCGCTGGCCCAGAGTGAGGATGTGCGGCTGTCAGGACTCCCCTTTGCTAGGGACAGAAACAAACTGGCCAATTTAAGCAAAAAGGGGACTCATTAAAAGAGTATTGGGCTTCTCAAGATAGAATTCTACAACCCAGCAATTCCACGGCCGTGTATATACACAAAAGAAACGAAAACAGGATCTTGAAGACATACTTGTACACCCATGTTTATAGCAGCCCCATTATCCAAAGCAGCCAAAGGTGGAAACAAGCCATCAACAGATGAATATATAAACAAAATGTGGTCTATTCATACAGTGAACAATGTTCAGCCTCAAGAGGAAGGGAATCTGGGGGGGCCTGGCTGGCTCAGTTGGGAAAGCGTGTGACTCTTGATCTTGGGGTCATGAGTGCAAGCCCCATGTTGGGTGTAGAGATTACTTAAGAAAACTTAAAAAAGAAAAGGAAGGCAATCTGACACACACTGCTGAGGCCTGTGCTAGTCCACATGGGCCACTACAGTAAGATGCCGCAAACTGAGTAGCTTCTAAACAACAGGAATTTATCTCTTGTTCTGGAAGCTGGAAGTCCAAGATCAAGGCATCAGCTGATTTGGTGTCTGGGGAAGTTCTGCTTCTGATTGCTACATGGCTGTCTTTCCCTGTGTCCCCACATGGTGGGGGAGGCAAGGGAGCCCCCGGGGGTCTTTTATGAGCGCTGGTTTCATTTACAAGGGCTCCACCTCCATAAACGAATCACCTCCCAAAGGCCCACCTCCACCACCATCACGCTGGGCGCTGAGTTTCAAAGTACGAATTTTGGGAGACCTCAACAGTCTACAGCAAGGACATTACACTAAGTGAAACAGTCTGGTCCAGAAAGACAATTAACTATATGATTGTACTTACATGAGGTCCCCAGCGCAGTCAGACTCACAGAGAGAAAAAACGGTGGCTGCCTGCTGCTGGGGGGCAGGATGAGGCAATGGGGAGTTAGCGTTTCGTGGATGCGGTGTTTCAGTTTTGCAAGATGAAAGAAGTTGGAGACTGTCGGTGGAAATGGGGAGGCACCTCTGAGCTGGACACTTAGAAATCACTAAGATGGTAGATTTTATGTTACGTGTATTTTACCACAACTTTTAAAAAAGCCATTGGGGACTGACGACGTCCAGCAGTGGGGACGGAGTGACGCGGTCATGCCATCCTGTCTGCAGCGAGCAATGATACAACTTGAGCAAAATCCTAGAAAACAGACACGCCAACCACTTAGGAGGCCTGCGAACCCTCCGAAGCAGAGAGAGACCGGGGGAGTGTGCTTCCTGAGAAATTGCAGCCAAAGGGGTAAGACTTGAGATTGTTTCTCTCTCCCTGAGTATGTTACCCAGTGCCTCTCGCCGGAGTAGAGGAAGAGAGCAGTGGAATACCACATGCCTGTCACCTTGAAGTGGCCGAGAATAGAGTTCAGAGCTAGAAGAAACCTTGGGAGAGTGACAACCACAGGGGCGACGACCCCAAGTCTGCGTATAAACTGCTCACGTCCCTGTGACCACAAGCGTACGCGCGTGCTACCGACACCGGGGCAATCAGCAGAAAAAGAGGAATCTAGAAAGGCGGCTAGACGAGATTGGGGAGTTTACTGCCTCTTAACTGCATGCATTTCCCAAATAGGTGTCGCTGGGGAGATAGCTGAGCTTCCCGCCTCAGGGAACCAGTGCACTTGACCTGATGCGGGTAGAGAAGCTGTGAATTTAGGGGGAATCCTCAGAAGCAAGGGGGCCATGGGGATAAGGAGGCCCTAAGTACATACTTTGCTGAGATCCTTGCTGACAGCGAGATACTTGGGCGCAGGGGGGTCCCCCAGGGCGCAGGGCAGCAAAACCTCGAGCTAGGAGCCCGAGACAAAGAGCAGAGATCCCGGCTGCTCATGGTTTGAGTGGAGGCACAGTAACTACCCTCTTAAACAGTAACACGGTCATGACAAGAACACAGCAGAATCTAGAGTCACTACCATGTGTTACCCAAAATGTCCAATTTTGGGGGGCGCCTGAGTGGCTCAGTCAGTTAAGTGCCCGACTCTTGATTTCAGCTCAGGTCACCATCTCGCAGTTTGTGAGTTCAAGCCCCACATCAGGCTCTGTGCTGACAGTGCAGAGCCTGCTTGGGATCCTCTCTCTTCCTCTTTCTGACCCTCTCCCACCCACACGTGCTCTTTCTCTTTAAATAAATAAACATTAAAAACAAAAACAAGGTGTGCCTGGGTGGCTCAGTCAGTTGGGTTTCCAGCTTTTGATTTTGGCTCAGGTCATGATTTCAGGGTTCATGGAATTGAGCGCTGTGTTGGGCTCTGGGCTTGCGGCACGGAGCCTGCTTGGGATTCTTTCTCCCTCACTCTCTGCACCCCCCGTCACCAGCCACATGCTTTCTCTCTCTTTCTCTGTGCCTGCCTCCTTCCCCAGATTGGGGAAGTTCTCAGCTATAATGTGCTCACGCACCCCTTCAGCCCCTTTCTCTGTTCTTCTGGAATTCCTATGATACGGATATTGTTCCATTTGATTGCATCACTCAGTTCTCAAATTCTCCTTTCATGCTCCTGGATCAATTTATCTCTTTTTCTTGGTTTTCTCTTTTTCTATAATTGTGTCTTCTAATTCACCTATTCTCCTCTCCGCCTCTTCAGCCATGCGGTGGCCACTCCATATTATTATGTCCCTCATTTATAACATTTTTAATTTATCACAAATATATTTAAGATCCATGATCTTTGTAGCAATAGCACCTCTGCTGCCTTCTATGCCTTTTTCAAGCCCAGCGATTAATTTTCTGACTATTGTTCTAAATTCTTGGTCACCTATGTTGCTTATGTCTGTTTTGACCAATTATTTAGCTGTCACTTCTTCCTGTAATCTCTTTAGAGCAAAGTTCTTCCATTTCGTCATTTTGCCTAGCTTTCTGTCTCTGGTCAGTTTTAAAAGCTGGTCATGCACTCTACACCCACGAGTTCTGCTATATTGGAGGAGGCTCACAGACTGACCAGGGCCTGTCCATTCAGGAAGTGCTCTTTTAGTGGTGTCCCTTGGTCTCTCCTGTCAAGACTTTGGTTATTTTATTTCCCTACCCAGTGATATTTGGGACTCTCCGCCATGTGTACTTTGGCTTGTTTCTTGAGGTAGCCCTGGAGAGGAAAACAGATGGACAAACAGGGAACAAAAAGCACACAAATGCACAAACAAATCAAACAAGCAAACCAACAGGGAGAAGAAGAAAAAAACCAAAGACAGGGGCGCCTGGTTGGCTCAGTCGGTTGAGCAGCCGACTTTGGCTCTGGTCATGATCTCATGGTTCGTGAGTTCGAACCCTGAGTTGGGCTCTGTGCTTACAGTTCAAAGCCTGGAGGCTGCTTCAGAGGTCTGTCTCCTCTCTCTGCCCTTTCCCTGCTCATGCTCTATCTCTCTGTCTCTCAAAAATAAACATTAAAATTAAAACAACAAAAGACAAAGGACAGTCTACAAGCATAAAACCAGAAATCCCAGCTACAAATAAAGAGGGTGGAGGCGGTGCAGCTGGAAGAGCATCTACAACAAGAGGAATGACAGGGGTGGGGAGAGAGGGGAATTGAACGTTGACCAGGCAGAGAGACTAAAAGGCTTAATTCAGATAGACAAAAAGGAGAATATGGCAGGAGGTGAGGAGAAAAAGAGAAACGAAGATGATATCACCCAGGGCAAGTATGTAGTCTGATTATCTCCAGAGTGAGGAGGAGAAGGATGGAGGAGGAACGTGTTCCACGGATGGATTATACCCGCGGTTTCAGCGAACCTATAACCGGCGTACCCGGCCCGGAGGAGGGAGCGCCCAGAACGAGATAAAGGAGAACGTACCTGAAGAGCAAGAACTGATCTAGAGTCAATCAGCCAGTGTGCAGTGCTGATCTTGGGAGAGGGGGTGTTTCCATATCCAGGCTCCGGTCGCAGAGCAGCTGACTGTCGCAGATGGGTGTGGCTCGGTGGCCCCCCTCCACTGTGGGCCCCACGGCCGCCCCGGCGGTTGTGGGGAGGAAGACAGCGGCCCCCAGTCCCTTCTCGAGCCCGGCACTGCGATCACTCCTCTGGGTCTGACCCCACTGAGCCGTGTTCTGTGCCCCGGCCCAGCCTCGGTTCCAGATCTCACTCCCTGCGCATTCGTGACACCGCTGGCAATGTAGTCCTGCAGGCCGGGCGCTCCCTCGGATGCCGCCTCCGACTGCCATCCCTGCGCACCGTCTGTCCCGGGGGGAATTTCTGGGACCTGGGCACCCGGCCCGAAGAAAGAAAGCTGTGGAGTTAGAGATTGGATCTCTTTCCGAAAGCCCGGCGGTTAGAGATGGGATGATAGGATCCCTCTCTGGCCCGGGCTGAGTTTTTCCCTTCTCCAGGGACTGCTCTAAGATTCCCCGCCCTCCTTCTCTTCCTTCGTCTGTCTGCGGAGGGGGCTCCCTCCCCTGGCTCCCCTCCCTGCCTCCCTCCGGCCGGTTGTATCTTTCCCAGTTCGCAATCACGCACCTCTGAGGCTGTCTTCCTAGTGGCCTCCGTCTCGTCTCCTCCCGGACTCTTGCAGTCCAGAGTCCTTTGGCTTCAGCCCTTCTGTTTGAGGGATGCAGGCAGGAAGGACGGAACTCCCTATTTTCCACCATTTTGCCCGGTCTCTCTCTTTCTCAAATAGATAAAATACTTAAAAAAAATTTTTTTAATGTCCAATTTTCAACCAAAAATTAATAGACCTGCAAAGAATGAGGAAGATCTGATTCATGATCAGGAAAAAGACTGTCAATAGGAATTGACTCCAAGTGGGCTCAAGTGTTGGGTTTAGCAAAGAAAAACATCAAAACATCTATCATATATATGTATCAATCCCTAAGGGATAATTACTTTAATGAGTGAACAAACTCAAAAGATTTTTTAAAACTATTAAAAATGAAATTTCTAGGGGCGCCTGGGTGGCTCAGTTGGTTAAGTGTCCGACTTCAAGTCAGGTCAAGATCTCTCAGTCTGTGGGTTTGAGCCCCACATCAGGCTCTGTGCTGAACGCTTGCTCAGAGCCTGGAGCCTGCTTTGGATTCTGTGTCTCCCTCACTCTCTGCCCCTCCTCGCTCACGCTCTGTCTCCCTCTAGGTCTCAAAAAAAATAAATGTTAAAAAAATTAAAAATAAATAAAAATGGAATTTCTAGGGATGCCTAAGTGGCTCAGTCAGTTAAGTGTCCAATTATTGGTTTTGGTTCAGGTCATGATCTCAGAGTTTGTGAGATCGAGCCTCCTGTCAGGTTCTGTGCTTAAAGTGTGGAGGCTGCTTGGGATTCTCTCTCTCACTCTCTCTGCCCTGCCCCTGTTCTCTCTCTCTCTCTCTCCCTCCCTCCTTCCCTCCCCCCAAATAAATAAACTTAAGAAAATGAAATTTCTAGAGCTGAACACTATGAAAACTGAAATGAAAATTTTGTGGTTTTTTTTCTGGCAGATTAGAGATGGTAGAAGAATTGGTGAACTTCTAAACATTTTACATAAAAATTAAACAATCCAAAAATTGGAGAATAAAAAAACTAGAAGAAAAATGAACAGAGCCTCAGATATATGTGGGACAATATGAAGCAGCCAACTGTGTCTAATTGTCTCAGAAAGAGAGGACGTGGAGAAAGAGACAGAACATATTTGAAGAAAAAACAGAAAAACTACCCCAAATTTTGTGGGAAACATGACATTATTGATTTGAGAATCTCCGTGAGCCTACACTTGGATAAAAAAACAATGAAATGACTCCTAGCAACATCATAGTCCAGCTTCTGGAAGCGAAAGAAGAAGGAGATCTTGAAAGCAGCACGAAAAAATTGGTCTTACAGATGGGGAACAGGTGTGCGATTAACAGAAACAACAGAAGACAGGAAACGTTGGAATATCAGATTCAACTGCTGAAGTGAAAAACAGGCAAACAAATCTATCCAGCAAAACCTTCAAAATGAAGGCAGAAGAAGGAAATTTTCTATAAACAAAAGTTAGGAGAATTTGTTCCAAGCAAGTCTTCACTGTAAGAAATGCTAAAGGAAAGGGCACCTGGGTGGCTCAGTTAAGCGTTTAACTTCGGCCTAGCTGATGGTCTTGCCATTGGTGGGTTCAAGCCCCGTGTCGGGCTCTGTGCCGACAGCTCGGAGCCTGGAGCCTGCTGCGGAGTCTGCATCTCCCTCTCTCCCTGCCCTGCCCCAGCTGGCTCTCTCAAAAATAAATAAGTGTTAGAAAATATGCCAAAGATGTTCAGGGGGAAAGGGAATCCCTCAGATGGCATCTGGGTGACAGGCAGGAACGGATGCCAATGGAAGGAGGACACTGTGAGGAAGAGACCAGACAGATGTTCCTGTTCCCACCGGGAGACAGAACCCACTGGAGTAACCTGAACTGGAAAGTTTGTACAAAGAATGAGAAATTGTAAGAGATGGTTGATTCCCAAAACAGACAAAGGAGAACTCGAAAGATTAAAGTTTTGCTATGAAGGGAATAGCTTCCACAGCTAGTGTGCAGGGAAAATAAGAACCTAGAAGAGGGCTGTCTTCCCCCACGAGGCTGAGGTCCGGCGCCCCGGGGAGCCCAGCTCGGCAGGAGCAGAAACTCCAGAGAAGGAGCCGCTGAAGCTGGTCCACAGCGGAGACCCGCCGGTGGGCCACAAGACCCCCCAGAGAGAGTGCACCGGTGGGCCTCCTGCGAGCTGCTGGCCACAGGTGGACAAAAGCCCAGGGACAGGACGCGAATCCATGGCCTGGCTGGGGCTTTTGGTGGCCTTCTAGAGCCCTCTACTGGCAAAGCCTGGCATTGCTCCTGCAGGCCAAAGGAATCTTTACAGGGTCCAGCTCTAGGTTCGCAGCGCAGGGCAACGCAGGGCGGATTCGCAGCTAAGAGGCCGTGCACTGGTAGCCAGTGAGCTCTGCATTTACTTGTGCTTTTTATACTTTTCTCTAAGGGGCCACCAGGGGGCCAACTTCAGCTCAGGTCATGGTCTCGAGGTTTGTGAGTCCAAGCCCCACATTGGGCTTTATGCTGACAGCCTGGAGCCTGCTTTGGATTGTGTGTCTCCCTCTCTCTCTCTCTGCCCCTGCCCTGCTCACACTCTCTCTGTGTCTCAAAAATAAATAAACATTAAAATAAAAAACTTTTCTCAGTTGGTTAGGCATCCAACGCCGGTCCGATCTCATGATTCATGGGACCCGGTCCCCATCAGGCTGTGTGCTGGAGTGCTGAGCCTGCTCGCTCGCTCGCTCGCTCGCTCTCACAAATGAAAATAAAACTTTAAAAAACTGTGACAATTTCTTTAAAAGACATTGTTTAAAGCAAAAGTAATAGCACTGTGTTGGTATGTTTATAATGCAGACATAATGAGGGGAGGATGTCCCTAAGGGCGGGCTAAATGGAAATGTGCTGTCACCATGTTTTGCCTGCAGTAATCCAAAACGAATTCTGTGTAAATTGGGATAAAGTAAACTATATTTTAATCTCTAGAGCAACCTTCGGAAAAACAACATATGCAAAGACGTGTTGCTGAAAATCCAATAGGAAAATCATAAAATACCAAAAAATGTTGTATTAACGCAAAAGAAGGCAAGAAAAGAGGAGCGGGGGACCAACCACGAGGAGACAAGACAAACCGCAAAATGGCGGACGTAAATCGAACGTAACTGCAACCGAGAGAGTCCGCGTGGATGGGAGACGCGCCCCAGTCAGAAGGCGGAGGCTGTCGGGCCGGATGTGAGAGCGAGGCCGACGGACACGGGCCCGGGGAGGTGGCGGGAAAGTCCGGGAAGAGCTACAGCTCGCGAGCGGTGAGCCCAGAAGAGCTGGAGGTTCTGCTGGTGACACGTAGCATCGGCTTGTTGGAGACAAGGACAGGTTGTCACCGGCCAGGGCCAGCTGAGCAGGAAGGCGGGGCAGCTAGAAATGGGTGCCGACTCGTCGCAGAGCAGGAGGCCGACTGTGGCAGAACGGAGGGGGAGGCCCGCCCAGCCTGTGCCCGGAGCTGGCGAGGTGGCCTGCGGCCAGGAGCTGCGGGGGCCACAGCGGGAAGCCCACCGCAGCCCCCGCATGGCTCTGAGACGTGCTTCTCTGAGGACGCCGCCGCCTTGGCTTTGGGCGCAGACCCTGCGCTGCCCCCACCCCTGCCCCCACCGGAGCGGGAGCCGCTGCCACCGCCCCGTTGTAGCTCCTGCCCTTCCGGTCGCCTGGCCCTGCCCTGTTTTCTGAGCTCACCGTCGGAGTCCACGCAGGCCTCCCGGAAGCCGCCCCGCTAGCGCCCTCTGCGTCCCCACCCCCCACCCGCAGTGGCTGTTTGTCCCGTTTGCCAATGAAACGGGTTTGGAGAATTTCGGGACTTGCCCCAATTCTGCAGCAAGGAGCCGAAGCAGGCAGGGTATGACCCTGGGCTTGTGATCTGGGGGGGCCCCCTTCCTGCCGCTGAAGCCCTGTCAGGACAGCTTCTCTCCAGGCACCCGAGTTCCCCTGGCGCTGGTGCACTCAGTACCCTGGGCCTCAGGAGAAAGGAGCCCCCACTGGCTGGGCGGGGGCAGCCTGGACGCGGTGGGCCCACGGCTGGTCTCCAAGGCTGGTCAGGGTCGGCCGCCTGGGTCCTTGCGGTCACCCTGGGGGGAGGCCTCGCCCGGGCACGGGGGCTGGGGTGGGGGAAGCCGGCTCTGGAGGAGCCCTCCCCGTTGCCCAGGCAACAGTGAGCAGCACAGAGTTGCTGCGGAGATGCCTGTCCCCACCCAATTCCTGGGGCTGGCTCTTGGGTGGCTCCCAGGGGAGAGGGGGAGAGGGTCACACAGCTAACACAGGCCCCTGCGGAGCTGCCTGGCAGGGGGGTGAGCCCCCTGGGCTCCAGGAACCTACTGGAAACCACTGTGGCGGTATGGAGGGCCCGTGTGCATGTACAGTGTGGGGAGGGGCCCAGTGACTTTGGGGTCATTACTGCTCCCAGGACTTCCTGGCAGGCTTGGGAAGACCATTTCGGGGCGACCCTGAGCCCCTGACTTTGCCCAGAAGTCTAGAGACAGATCCCAGTTCGGGGCTTCAGCCCACTCCCAAGGGACACCAAGTGTGAGTGAGTCGTCAGACTCCGAGGAGAAGCCCCACGGGTGAGACTCAGGCTGCACCCCGTCCCCTGCCTTGGGCCCCCCTTTCCAGTGGGTCACTGTGCTCTGCATGTCCCCCGGGGTCCTTCTGTCTGCTGCTCTGCCCAGGGCATTCAGAGAACGACTCACAAGTGGGGTCCGGTCCCCAGAGGTGGAGGCTCTAGTGGAAGCGGTGGGTGGGACACGGACCCTCACTCCCCTTCTGGACGCCTGGGAGGTGGGTGAGCTTGGGGAGCATTAGACAGCTGCCCCCCCGCAACCATGGAAAGAGGGCCTGAGGATGGAGAGGGGCCATGGGCCCTCAGAAGGTTCTGAGGTGGTAGAAACGCTGGAGGCTGCCCAGGGCCTGCCCCCGCCCTCCCGTCTGTGTCCCCAGGCGGCTGGGGTGGCCAGGGGCAAATCTGGGGAAGGGAGAGAGGGAGCCGCAGGGGCCCGTGAGGCCACTGCAGCCACCGCGGTTTGGGCTTCCTGCGCGCTATGCAGGGAGCGATCCGATCCAGGGGATGGCAACAATGATCTGGAGCCACGGGGCGCCGAGGGAAGGGCTGCCGGCCCTCTGCCCCGAGTGGATGCTTTATGACGGCAGCAGAGAACACGCGGTGCCTGCGCTCTGCTCGGAAGGCAAGGCGGGAAGGGCTTCTCACTTGGCCAGCGCAGCCCAGCCTGGGCAGAGAGAGGCTGGGGGGGCTGCGGGGGCCTGGTCTGCCCAGATCTGGGGTGCGCAGCTCGGGCACACGGCCCTGCCCTCTGTCGAGGTGCCTGTGAGTGGAGCTGGGCCACACGCGACCGTGGGCACGTGGGTGCCAACTCCCCTCTCCTCTCCTGTGCAGCCGGGCCTGGTGCGCAGGCAGTGCCCACCCCGATGGCCGGGCCGCGGGGCTGCTTCTCGTACAAGGAGCTTCCTGTCCGCCAGGCTGCGTGCCAGGCCCCTGCGCACGAGCGGTGTGTTCTCAGCCTCTCCAGGGGGATTGTCCTGCCCCCAGGTCTGCACCTGCCGCTGGTGTGGACGGCTCCGGCCGCCCGTGCGCAGCTCCCACACCGCAAGGCGCCGACCCAGGCCCAGGAACCGGCTGTGTGCACTGAGCAGGGAGGTCAAGCATAAGAGCCCTGGGCATCGTCAGGCCGTGCCGGGAGTAGTCACGGGGTGCGGTATTTTGAAAACATGAGGTCGATGTCAAAGAGTGTGACCCAGCCCTGTACTCAGACCTCTGGCGCCCTGGCTTCTGTATTTTGGTGACTGAACCTTTTTAGCCTGCAGGATGTGTCACTTCCAAGACGGTTTGGACTGAAACCCATCAGGCAGCAGCCTATTCTCATCAACGTGCGGGGGGAGGGGGCGGGGGGGCAGGGTGCTCTGGTCCCTCTGTGCCTCGGGACTGAAATGCTCACGCCCAGACTCACCCTTTGTGTGGCCCAGCTCACATCCACCTTCTCCGATGCCCTAGAAGCATCGGCCACAGTGTACAGGTCCTCCATGGCCCCCGAGCTGGGTGCCAGGCCCAGTCACCCATTCCCTGGGTGTCCCCATTCCTGTCACCCCGTGAGGTGACAGCACTCAGACTGCAGTGAGGAGGCTGCCGGTGCCCGGGAGCTAAGGGACTCGCCCTGGGCACAGAGCCGCTGCCGGGCCGGGACCCCTCCTCTGCTCTGGGGCTTCAGGACTGCAGAGCGCCTTCAAGGTGCTGAGGCCTGTCCCTTCGTTATACCGGGGCTGCTTTCTAGCCCCACGCAGGACAGGGTCCCCCAGGGCGGCCAGATCCAACCCTTCCCCATTCCCCCCTGCAGCTCAGCTGGCTCAGCTCGAGGCTCTAGGGTCCCGGCTCGCCCTCTGGAGGCGGAGGCTTCCCGGGGCTGCCTGTCCCTGTCCCACCACCTGCCTGGAGGCTTCCCGGGGCTGCCTGTCCCTGTCCCACCACCTGCCTGGTGGCCACGCCGCGTGGGCTCAGGGGGCAAGGCCCCAGCTATTTTTAGTGACTTCGGCTCCAAGGCTGCGGTAAACATGGTGTCCTGGCCTCTCTTGGCCTAGAGACCTCCTCTCCCTGCTGGTGTGGCCCAGACGGCGGGTGTCACATGTCCCCATGAGACCTGGAGGAGAATCTGTGACATTTCCCACAGACGGTCCTCCTCCTGCTGCAGAGATCTGCCCTGTGTCCCCAGCTCCTAACGGAGCGAGTTCACCCCAGAGCGGGGTGTCTGGACCTGGCCGCACTCAGGGGCTGTGCTGCATCAAGACCCAGCCCCAGGCCCTGTGCGTAAACCCCGTGCGTCCCCAAGCTGCCACCACTGCCACCAGCCCAGCTGCAAGTGTTGGGAATACAGCTTGATTTCAGCTGTTTTGCATATGTACCTTAAGGCATTAGCATTTCAGGATTTATCCAGACAGCCCAGGCGGCACCCTGCAGGCGCGAGTCCCAGGGGCTGGACCCCAGGGGAGGGGGGACTGTGGTGTGTGGCTGTCCATCGGCGCCTGCCCCCCAAGCCTCGGTGGCGCCTGCGTGGGGAGGGCATCCCCGTCACTGCGCTCCGGCCCTGTGCGCGACGCTTGCCACCCGCCCATGGAGTCTCTCTGGCAAATCTTTCTGTCTTCCCGGAGCTGGTGGGGGCAGGGCTCTCCCTGTCCATTATCTGGCAACAGCGAGACCCTGAGCACCCAGGCAGAACGTTCTGGGTTTTGCTTGAATTAGCCAGGAAACAGCAGGGAATGTGGTTTGAGATATGTGAATATTTGTGGCTGTGTAAGCCCAGAGCCAACAAATAATCATCAGCAAATCAACAAAAATTAGACCAACAATAAACAAATGATAATACAGCAGGAATGCACCGGGAGTGAGCGGGACCGAGCCCTTGGCTCCCTCCTCGGCTGCCAGGTGAGGCTGCGAGCTCAGCCCGGCTGCCTCTGGCCTCCTGAGGCGCCGCAAGCCCTCGTCCCTGTTCCCCTTGCCAGGATGCCAGGGCTCACGGGGGGGGGGGGGGGCGGGGGGCCCGGGCAAGTGCCCAGGAAGCAGGGGGGAACAAGGGCATAGGCGGGAGTCGGGAGCCGGTCCGGGGAGCAGGGAGGAGACCAGTCAGAGCCGCGGCGGGCGGGGGGCTGGAGCTGGTCACCTCTGCAGACCCCCCGGCTCAATCTGCTGCAGACCCGAAGGAACCGTCCAGCGCGTCCCGTGGGAGGCTGCTGAGGAGGAGAGGCTGAGGCTTCACCCACAGACCCCTGTTCCAGGCGGGTGGGGGTGGCCCCTGGGGGGATCACACCCCAGCGCCCTGTGGCGTCAGAGAAACCGTGACCCTTGAGGCTGGCGCGGGCCTGGCCTCATCTAGCAACATCCACGTGGCTGGGCAGACATCGGCGTCCCGGCCAGGGCCACCCGGAGAGCAGGTCAGCCCTGGGCCGTGGGTCCTGGCCCAGCTGTGTTCTTCAGACTGCGTGGCCTTGGAAGAGAAGGTGACACTGATGTCAAGAGTTAAAGGTCAACAAAAGCCTTTGCTTTTCAGCCACAGCGATGCGCTCCAGGACCCCCCCCCCCCAGAATGACCCTGAAGGAAGCCTCCTGCCCGGGGACCAGTGACCCCGAGACCAGGGCCGGGATGACCCCACCACTGTGGTAAAGCCTGCACAGGTGGGCACAGCCGCCCCAGGGCAGCCTGGGGAGAGGAGTCCAGGGCTTAGAGTGTCTGGGGCTCAGGGTGGGGTTCTTGACAGCCGACACTGAGGCCCAGGAGGGGGCTGTCAGAGGTTGAGAATGCAGACCGGTCCGTCTGGAAGCGTACACCCACGGAGTCGTGTGGCTGTCCTAGAGGCAGCTCACGGGCTGCACACCCTGGGCCACCAGAGGGCCAAGCTGTCACCTGCAGGGGCCCGAGGTCCACGCAGCTGTGCTCAGACCCCACCCGTACCGCTCAGGTGCTGGGTGCCCCTAGGTGAGTGCCTTCCCCTCTCTGGGTCTCCGAGATGATGGGACCTCCTCGCGGGGCGGTGGGGTGTGTTAAGGGAGATGATGGGGGTCAGCTCGAGGTCCTGGGGGAGCAAGCCTGGCCCCGAGCTACCATCACTGTTGGGATTATCATCCTCGTCATTAGCATGGTTGGCAGACCGCCCTTTCTTTTCAAGATGCTCCGCGTGGCTTCTCTTCCATAGGACATTCAAGGGCCACCGTTGATCAGCTCCCGTGCCCCCTGCTCCCTTCCTCCTTCTCCGTCATGATTTGAGTCCTGGGAAGGGCCAGCTAAGGCCACAGCTGAGTGCCAGGCCCTGCCCGTCTGGACAGCTCTGGAGGGCGGGCTGTGGGCTCGGGGGGGAGCAGGGGTGAGGGCCTGGGTGTGCGCCGGGATGTGGGAAGTGGTTCTTTTTAACCCAGAGCCAACATGGGGGATAAAAGAGCATTCGTGGAGTTTTCCTCCCAATTTTCAGTGACAATAACTTTACTGATACCCACAGGCAGAAAGGAGACCCTCACAATGAACACCTCCTAGATTATTTCCCAGGTGAACTACCCTGCTCGACACCAGAATGTTCTCTTGAGGTGCAACTGAGAGGTCGGTGGCCCAACACCCAATTCCACACCTTCATGCCCTACAGACCTCCTGCTCTTGGGCTTTCCCTGCAGCCCTGGGCACTGACCGAGCCCCTGCACCAGGCCGGGCGCGGCCCCCATCCTGCCCGAGACCCCTGCGCTGCCCTGGGCCCTCCCTGCGCCTCTGTCTCCGCTCTGCCCTTCCTCACAGACCGGGGCTCGGGACCTCCTGGCCCTTCTCGGAGGCCACCATGCCTCCAGCCCCTCCCCAGGAGCTCCCTACCCCCCCTGGAGGGGTCTGGCCCCTCCGCTCCAAAGAAACCTCTGCTCCTCATGGCTTCCAGGCACGACTTAGGAAGGGGCACCTCTTCCTCAAACTCTTTGCTACCTGTGAAGGGAAGTGGTCGTACACACCGACGACCTAGAACCCTGCCCTTTACTGTCTCTGGTCTGAGTTACGACCGATCTTGCGAAATGCGCGACCTCACAGGGCACTTTGCTGTCCACGTCATGCTCTTCCTTGGAGCTGCTTGACATTGTTGCGCTTTTATCGGCGCACTTAGATCATGTCAGAGCCCTGACGGGATCCCTCAGATCCCTCTAGATTCCTCCCCACACCCTCTAGGCCCTGCCCCCTTAACAGCCTTCTCCGGAGCCACGGTTAGGCTCAGCTATGGCCGGGCCCCTGCCCAGCCCTGAGCTTTCCCGGAGGGCTCATGCGTGATTTGTATTGGGTAGCTCCGTGGGGGTCTCCTGCCCGTAGGGGCTGCAGCGACCGTGGGAGCTGACCGCCAGCGGAGGCCTGCGAGGGACGTGACCGAATGAATAACCAGTGTCTCCCCGGAACTCACTTCTCTGCTGCTCCCGGCACCTGCTTCTGCCCGGCCCGCCTCCCAATCCTCAACTCCTCCTGGGTCCCCCATCTCAACAGTGTCACTGTCCTCCACTGGCCACACAAGCCTTGGTCCTGAGTGTCACCTGGTTTGCCATCCCTCCCACCCCGGTCCCCAGGCCGTCACCCCAGTCTGTGTCACCTCCTGCAGCAATGTACTTCTGACCAGGTCGCCCCCCTTCCATGGCTTCCCTTGGGCCTCAGTTCAACCCCAGATTCCTGGGCCTTCAGCCCCAGGCCTCCACTCCCCCCTTGCCCCTCCAGCCCCTGCTCCTGCTGTGCCCTCCACTGATGGGCTCAGGCATCCCCTCTGGGAAGCCCCCTGTGGTGACCCCAGGCCCTGACACTGTGGACATTAGTCATTTCCCTACTAAAGGGAAGCCCTTTAAGGGTCCGGGCCACGTCTTTTTCTCCCTCACATTCCCTCCCCGGGGGGCTGAGTCAGCCCCCGCCCACGGTCAGGGCTCTGCTCAGGGTTCTGACCTCTGGTTGTCCCTGGGAGCCACCGTGTGTTCATCGGTGACACATCTGAGTGACCCGTGCAGCCCTGGAAGGGCCGGGAGGTCCCAGGCCCACAGCCTGTGCATGGCAGCAGCCGCCCCAGGCTTTTAGAACGGGACTCAGCCGGGCACTGCTGGCCCTGGGCACTGGGGCTCTGGGAAGTTGGCAGAGAGCCCCATGCCCTGCCTGGCACCCAGGAGGAAACAGGTGTGTGCAGGCCCCACGGCCTCTGGGAGGAGCCCTTCCTGGGTGGCCTGTGAGTGAGGCTCTGGGGAGAGGAAGGTTCGGAAGCAGGCCGGGAGGGGGCCGGGAGGGGCGGGGGGCGGGGGACAGACACTCGTGTCCCAGCTGTGCGGGGAAAGAAGTGCAATTGGTGCAGCTCGCTCAGCCCGTCTCCCCTTCCCTCTGCTGCCCGTCACAGTGGCCTCAGCCCAACACCTGTCCCGAGGGCGCGACGGCCACCACGTCCCCCAGCTGGACGGTCCCGGCGCCCAGAGAGGCTGGTGGGAGGTCCCACGGGCAGACGCCGGCCGAGTCCTGGGATTCGGTGAGCTCACTGTCCGGCAGGGCTGACTTTCATCTCCTAAGTATAGACAAGATTGCATTCTTGGAATATATTTAAATCCTTATTTTGGGGTTGGCCAATTGGTGCCAACATCTGATGTCAGCATCTTTTTTTTTTTTTTTACATTTTTGCCCGTCTGCATATCTTCGGGACGGTGGTATATTGGGAAGGCTGGTCACTTGGCCAGTGTCAATGTGAGCGACACTGGCCTGAGAGGAGAGAGTGGGTTTAGAAAGCCCAGGATTCGTGAGCCAATTTCTCTGGTGACAGAGCACATGGAAAAGCGCTTGCAGCCCTGAGAAGTCACTCGAGGCCACCCCAGAGCCAAGAATGCCTTTTCATTTATTTTGATAGGTGGGATTTAGTTTTAATTATTTAAGGGAATACTTCATGAGATATTTTCAAAGAGAAATGAGATCTTAATCTAAGCTCCCATACCAGCCCTCAGCTATTAAATCTTTATACATCTCTGCTGGAAGCTGGGAGAGAAGGCTGGGTGTTTGGGACCGTGAACTTGGGGCATGAGTGAGTGGGAAGTGGTGGCTCAAATGGGGCTGAGGCTTCATTTTCCTGTCTGGAGCCTCAAGTTCAAGGGCAAGCATGGCTCCTGGGGTGAAACTGTGGGAGGGAGCAATTCTGACAATTGACAATGGGGAAACTGAGGCAGAGGAAGGAGCAGCTGCTGGAATCCATGAGGCCGCCGAAAGAGACCTGGAAACCATCTTCCAACAAGCTGGCTTAATCTCACTCTTGCTAAAGTGAACTCTGCTCTAATGCGGGGGGGGGGGCATTTTAACACCTCAGGGGAGAGCTTGGGTTTGAGTTATATTTACTGCCCCCCAAAATCATGCATGTCCACTGTCTGAGCTCATCACTGGGGCCTTAGTTCCATGCCCCTGATTCTCTCCTCCCTCCTCCGGGGCGCTCGGGCTCATGGAGACCGGGGGATGCTCAGGGCCCTGACTCAGTGGGCCTCTGACCCCAGTGACGCTACCTGCTGGGAAGCAATGCCCGGTGAGAGCCCCATGAGGCTCCCATTGCTGACCCGCACCCACCCCTCCCCCCCAGCTCCCTTGGGTCTCCCCAGGACGTGCCACAGGAGCCTCAGTTGCACACACCCGAGATCATCACAGCCAGACCTGTCCTCGCACGTCCTGAGCCGGAGCACTGGCAGCCTCAGTGTCCACTGCACTTTCTCTTTCCTCCAACACCCAGTTGGTCATCGAGTCCTGTTGATGCCAGAGCCTAAGTCCACCTAAGACCAATGCCAGCCTGCTGCCTGCCAGCTGGAGTCCCAGTCTCTGCCCAGACCCTTGGCATCACTGTCCTTGAGCCTGGTTGGTCACCGCAGCCCACACTGCCCATGGTGGCCTTGGTCAGCACTCTGGCTGGACTTCCCTTCCTGAAGGGGGTCGGAGCACCGGCCACCCCTCCTTCGGACCTGCTCCTGCGCTCCCCACCGAGGCCAGCGACAAACGCCCAGGGTCTCCCCTGCGCCTCTGCGCCCTGAGTGCACAACATCCAGGTGTTTCCCTGCCTTGTGCGTCTCCGGGCAGATGCCTGAAGACCCCTTCCCTCCTCCTGAGCCTGGAAAGTTCCAGCGGGTCTTGAGAGGCAGTCTAACCGCTTGCTCCTTTGGGGACGCCTTAGCAGCTCAGTCGGAGGGTCACGTGTCGGTGGGCTCCAATGTCCTGTCTGGCTCCGTGTCAAGGATAAAGCACACAAAAGAAATAGTCAAGTGAGGGGCGAAGTTCCCACAGCAGCAACGTGCCTTTTTTTCTTTGCTAGCAACAAATTCTAGAGTTCGGCACATGTATCCATCACAGACTGAGAAGAAAGACGAGGAAAGCCGCTCCCTGCCAGCAAGCGGCTGGACGGAAGAGGGTATGCTGCCAAAGGAAAGCAAGCTAGTGGTTAGAAGCTTATTTGGGGGCGCCTGGGTGGCCCAGCTGGTTAAACCTCGGACTCTTAATTTCGGCTCAGGTCATTATCTAACGGTTCTTGAGTGTGAGCCTCTCACGGGCTATGTGCTGACAGTGAGGAGCCTGCTTGGGATTCTCTCGCCTGCCCTTCACCTGCTCATGCACTCTCTCTCTCTCTCTCTCTCTCTCTCTCTCTCTCTCTCTCTCTCTCGCTCTCTCTCCCGCTCTCGCTCTCTCTCTCTCTCTCTCTCTCTCTCAAATAAACTTAAAAAGAAAACCTATTTGGAAAACAAGCCTACTGCCATGCCTATGCAGGCAGCCGACAGCCTGTACCAGTGACGCCCCCCCTCCTGTCATTACAGCTTGGGGTTCCCGGCACCTTGCTCTCTGCCACTAGGATGCTTTCAGCTGCAAGGAACAGCAGCCTGATGGAAGTGGACTAACCGATAAGGAACGCAGGTGTCCTTTCCCAAGGACGGGCAGCTCCGGGCTGACCAGTGTGCCCCGTAGTGCCATCCTGAAAGGCGGTTCTCTCACACTTTCACCCTTCCATGCTCTGGTGTGTCCCCCAATGGTTGTGAGCTGACTGACAAGATTCTGGGAGCCACCTGCAGACCTGACCTTCAGCAAAAAAAGGAAATCACCCACACCTCGGAGTCTTTCACTTACTAGGAAACCTCACTGGCAGCCACTCACATCTGATTGAATCTGACTGGATCACATGTGCTGTGCTAAGCCAATCATTGGCTAGGAGAGCCACGGGCTTAGCCAATCAGAGTCTATCCCTGAGGGCCTGCCTGGTCCAAGGAAAGGCTAAGACCCGCGGGGCCTGGGGGTGCGTTCCTCCCAAGCGGGGCTCCCAGAGTGCGCGTGCCAGCTCTGCAGTCTCTCGGGGGACAGAGTTGGGGAACCGGAGGGAGGTCACCTAAAGGCCCACAGCTGGTAGGTGGGGAGCTTAGTGTCACCACACCCACCCAGGGAAAGTCCTTTTTAAAAGTTGAATATAATTTGCATAGAGTAGGATTTTGAACTGCACAATTCAGTGGTTGTCGGTATGCTCACAGGTTGTGCAACCACCACCACAATCAATTTTAGAACAGATTCATTACCCCAAAAAGAAACCACTTGTCATGTAGTGGTCATCCCCCATTTCCCTCCCGCTAGCCCTAGATAACCACTAATCTACTTTCTATCTCTGGATTTGCCTGTTTGGGACATTTTACATAATGGGATCATGCAGTATGTGGTCCTTTGTTTCTGGCTTCTTCCACTTGACATAATTCCAAGGTTCATCCGCGTTGTGTGTATCCACACTTCGTGCCTTCTGTTGCCAAATACTGTTCCGTACGGCCGCGCCACGTTGTGTTTATTCCTTCCTCAGCTGATGGACGTTGGTGGTTTCCACCTTTTGGCTATCGTGACTAATGCTGCTATGAATATTCGCGAATAATTTTTGTCTGGACAGATGTTTTCATTCCTCTAGAGTATATACCTAGGAATGAAATTTCAGGTGAAAGTCTTTCTAGGAGTTGAAAACACAGACATTTCAGGGGTTAGTGGTTGGGGTTAGTGTTTGAGCACTGGAGAGAGAGGAGGTTGTGGTCCGGGCTGTTCCGTCTGGGGACTGTAACACCTTGGCCAGAGGCCTTCTCTGGGGGGGCTTGGTGACATTGGTGCTGGATGGATGTGCCCAGCCCTGACAGGGTACCTGCATGCCCACATCCTTCCTGGGGAAGAGGCCAAGGTTCCTCTGACATGGTACTGGGGAGACATGGTGGTGGCCATCCACAGAGGGCAGAGAGGGCACAGGACGTGGGCATCTGCTGTGGCTTTGGCTCCCTGACCAAGCCCTTTGATCCTCAGAGACTGGACGACCCTACCTTCCTGCTGTGATCAGCACTAGTTTGTCATTTGCTCTTTAACATCCACATGGCTTTACTCCGCTGTATCCACTTGGACTTGAAAGTAAACCTTAGCTAATTCAAATAAAATAGCTATGTAAAGCTCAGCCAGAAATTTAATTGTATTTACTAAACAGCTAATAAATATTTACTACAAATCTCATTGCTCCATAAAATTGAAGACAGTACCTTCTGCTCGCTTTCTTGGCTTCGAGGCAGGGCTAAGGAGAGAGGGAGGCAGGCTGGGAATGGGGGGAGGGTCCAACCTCTTTCCTTGTAGTAGTGTAGACCTGGTCCTTCATTTGGATTTTTTGTAATGAGACCTGATCACTCACCAGTGCCTTTGATCTCAGCTTGGTCATTTTAATCAGAAAGTGAGCTCTTACAAGGGTTCATTTCATTTTGCAATTCCAAGCCGGATCTCTTTGATTACGTGCAGGAAGTACACAAAATTTTCAACTGAGATGATTTTTGAATTAACTGAAAACTTAGCAGTTTCATAATTTTTGAATTGTAGATTTTCACCTCCCCTTTTGGCCTCATACATCCATTTCTGGGTCTTTTTAAATCTGAAATTTGCCATAGGCTGAGTGAGTCCTTGAAAAAAGATAATGTCCTTGACATTTAAAAAAATTAATAGAAAAGTACTAAGTCCCTTCAAATGCTACACTGAAATGGAGTTACTGCTCTTTCTTCATGCCCAGTGAGAATTTAATCATAGCAAAATCTTAATGTTTTATATTGAAATCTTTATCCAAGAGACCCAAAAAGTGTTTTTGCAAGGAGCAGCTTGTGATTTCCTAAACCTGCTGACATAATTCCCTAACTGTAACTTGAGGCAGTGACAATTGGAAAAGTGACCCAGTGACCCTGACTTTTGTTTAAACCCAAAGTTTGGGGCCGCAGATGTCAGAGCCCCAA
This sequence comes from Suricata suricatta, assembly GCF_006229205.1. NCBI lineage: Eukaryota > Metazoa > Chordata > Mammalia > Carnivora > Herpestidae > Suricata > Suricata suricatta. The sequence goes on along the minus strand of NC_043708.1, from coordinate 2,163,557 downwards.
GGACAAACGGCCTGGGCTGGGACAGGGGCACTGCTCTGGGAATTCCTCAAGGGCTGGTTCCCATTTGCCTCCAGGATTCTCAGGAGCCCCAGAGCCCCCGATTGGGCCATAGATTTCATTTATGGGGCGGGGGGCTCTGAGTATTTAGGGGACACTTGGTTGAGGGCTCTGCAGGTCAGGGTGAGTGGTGTACCAGAGGGTCAGAGGGTCAGAGGGCCAAGGCCAGACCCAGGAAAAAGTCCCTCCTTTTTTCAGTCCATGTAATTATAGAGGGTTTGCAGGCCTTGGGATGACTAGATTTCTGTAGTGGGGTGCCTGTATTAGATAGCCTTGCCATGTAACAACCCAGAAACTTAGTGACTTAAAATAATAATTATTTTCTGGCCTTTGATTCTGTGAGTTGGCGGCTTGGGCTGGGCTCAGCTGGGTGGCTCTGCTGGGCTGGAGGATTTAGTATGGCCGGATGCAGGTCTCTGGCAGATGCAGGCTGACGCCTGGAACACCCTGGTTCTCTCCCACAAGCCCCTTTGGAGGTTGGCTGAGCTCGTTTCCACGGTCACAGGACTCCGAGTCCCACAAGAGAGCATAAACTCCAGTGAACGAGCACTTTTCAAACCTTTGCATGTATCGCATTTGCTAATGTCACGCCAAGCCCAGACTTAAGGACTGGGGAATAGACACCTCTTGGTGGAAGGAGTAACAAAGTCACATGCGAAAGGGGCCTGGGTGCAGAGAGGCGGGAATTTGAGCATCTGGCAGCCTACCGCCGAGCCCCGTGAGGCTGCTTCGCAGGGACTGTGCCCACTCCCCAAATGCTGTGAGTGTGGGCTGTGCCAGCTCACAGCTGCCTTCTCCAGAGAGAGGCTCCCGCGGATGGGAGCCACACACCCCGGCTTCTATGCTTTGTCTCTGCCTGGGGTCGGTGGCGCTCAGAGCCCGTGGCTGACTGGTTCAAAGGCACAAAGGCTGACCCCTTTTCTTCAAGGCAGGGGCAGCTGTGGTAGGATTGTGGTTCCGAGTCCGCTGGGCACCGATGAGGACTAGATTCTACTTGGGCCCCCACTTCCTTGCTTGGCTCTTTCCCCTTCCTTGCCCCCAAACCCCCCCCCCCCCCCTGACAGGCTTTTATTGAAAAGCATGCTCTCAACGGCCCCCGCCCCGCCCACATCCTTCCCAGGCTCTGCTTCCAGGGAACTCAGCTGTGGAGACTGTATTTTCCCAGGATGGTCCAATGAAGTTTCCTGTTCCACTCCGCTTGTGGCCAACAGGCAGCGGCAGAAGTGACTGTGACTTCCAAAGGGAGATTAGCCGAAGTAAGACAGCTCCTCCCTTGTCGTCTGGAAACCTACTCTTGAAGCCTCTGGCTGACGGACTGCCCGTGTTGTGAGAAGCCCCCACCAGCCCACGTGGAGAGATGGTTAGCCAGCCCCATGCTGTTCGACCTTGACCACGGTCTGACTCACCTGGAGGAGAGACCCTGCCCATCTAGACTTCTCCCGCCTTCCTGACCCACAGAAGCCTTGAGAGGTAACAAATGATCGTTGTTGTCTAAGCCACTAAGCTTCGGTCCGGAGTGTTGGGCGGTGGCTGTGGCTGTACACGGGGCTTAGACAATGTCCATGTCCATTATCACAGGGAGCCGCAACCAGACCGCTCGTCCTCTGTGCTCACGCTGTGCACAGGCTAGCTCCGTGTGTGGGATCTCACACGTGTGTGTGTCTGCCCCGTTAGTCCCATTTCTCTATCCACTCCCGGAGCCCCTCAAAGTGCCTGGCTCACAGCAGTATCAGCGAATGTTAGCAAAAGTTCCTGTCTGCGGGGACCCTCGAGTTTGTAGCCACATCTTCCTTGCTCTTCAGCAAGCCCTCCCACCCCTCTAACCTCCCTTCCCCTAGAGAATCCCGGAGAGAAGCTTCCAGAACAGCAGGCGCCTTTGTGGTTGGTTGCCCAGTAGGAGGGCCAGTGGCAGCAGGTTAAAGATCTTTCTTCTCTGTTGGGAACCCTGGAGGTGTGCCCATTCCCAAAGGAACCCAACAGTGCCTGGGTTTCCTCTCGACTGCCTTTGGCATCTCCAGTCTCTGACGCACGCCCCCAGTCTCAGGGGCGTGGCTTGGGGAGGTGAGCTGGTCTTCTCGGGGACCAGGAGGCAGCGCGCTGGGGTTCAGGTGTCATTGAGAGGTGTCGGCATCGACTCCCAGCCCACAGCGGGTGCCCGCTCCTCAGGCTTTGCTTCCCGGCCGGTCTACGGGTCGAGTCATAGGGAGAGTGACACACTTGGTCCTCAGGAGGCTAAGAGCGGTGAGGGGGACCGGAGGGCAAGAGTAGGGGTGACGGAGGGATGCTGGGTAGCAAGGACTAGCTTGGGGGATTTTACAGCGTTTCTGAAAGGATCAAACTTTGATGCGTGGAACTAAAAGATGCTCCTGGATGTTGCCTGATTACAAAAGGCGTCAGGAGCTGGGCGGCCGGCGCCTCGCTTCTCCCGGCCAACGGGAGAGACTCCATTGCGTTATGAGTTTCAGGTCTTTTGATGACCCAGGGGCAGCCGGGCCCCGGCCCAGGGACAAAAAACACCGAAAAATGATTTCAGCGAGTTCATGGCTGCCCCCCTTTGTGCCCGCCCAGGAAGCCCTGACGTCCCGGCAGCGGGGCGGAGAGGACGGAGTGGGGGCGGCCCCTGCCCACCACTGCCCCTCCGGGATTTACAAGTGGAGGAAGGAGGGACCTTCCATGGTACACAGGCAGATGTTGCTTTTGACTGGTTCTGGGGCAAAATCAGTTTTATTTATCCTTACAAACAGAATCAAGGCTCCAGACAAGCTGGGGAGCTTGATCCTTTTCTACCTCTCTCTGGAGTTGAGAGCCGCCCCTCCACCGGAACAGAAGCGTGGGAGAAATGCCCAGGTCGCCCAGGCAACCCCAGACCGGTCTGCGCCTGTTCAGGACACAGTCCCCCGAGGCCCCGGCCAGGGAGGGCCCGCGAGCCACCGCTCAGGAGTCTGGTTCCCGCGCTGGTGGCTCAGTTTCTGCATTTGGAGTTGCAGAATGAAGCGCCCATCCGAAGAGCAAAATCCCCAAACCAAAGTTAGGGTGTCCGACTTCGGGTCCTTTACCATCTGCGGGGAAATTTTGTAGTTTGCCTCACACTCAAAAAGAAACAGCAAGGGAGGAAAGGCCATTTCCTGTGACAGCCACCCCGGGTGTGTCCTGAGTGCTTGAGCACCCACCCCGGCGGGCCTCACCTCCACTGGGCCATCGTGGGCCAGGGCGCGGGGCCGGCGGGGAGGGGGTACAAGAGCCCTGCCCAGCTGACCCTCCAGGCCCCCAGAAGGCGGGGGGTGCCACCTGGGAGGTGTAGGAATGTGCCCAAGACACCCGGGTGCGGGTCACAGGCTCCGTCGAGACCCCGATGGATGTCTGCTCCAGTCTTTGGTCCCTTTAATCATGTCCTCAGGCTTGTTAGGCCAGTTCTGTGTCCCCTGGCTTCAGGAAGGACAATACAGCTGGTGTTTAGCAAACTCTAGTTAGGCTGATCAGCCGGGGCTCTTTACGTGGCCTGCTGATTACAGCGCAGTAATTAGGTACTTGAAGCAGCTCTAAGATGGTCATTTCAGGTATCAGCACGCAGCACCATTAGATCCTCCTGTGGGATGAGCTCATTGGGTTCCCTGGTAAAAAATAGGAGAAGGAGATTCAAACGTGGTAGTTATGAAAAAACATCCACATTGCAAATCACTCATGGAAATTAACATCTTTGAACCATTGATTAGCTCGAGGTGTAATGAGAACATGGATTTGTGAATCCGTTGCTTTCTAATGCTCGCCACCTGGGGCAGAGAACAGGGCTGATCTGGCAATTGCAGGGCTAATTAGATCCCTTTGGCCTCCAGATTGGAAGCTGCACACCCCAAGAGCCCTCCCCGAGAACAGTTCCATAGGCTCAGCCCCACGACAGCATGGACACAAGGGACCCTTTCCCGCCGGCTCGCCCCACACTGGTCTTAGCTAACCCTGGAGGCCTCAACATGCCCTTGAGTTTGGGAATCCTGGTTGTAGGTGACGCTCTGAATCCTAGTTCCCAGGCTTCAGGTGCCCAGCCGGACGCAAGTCCACTTATGCTGCCCAAAACGCGAGCTGGCCGGAAGGAACCAAGTCAGAGCTGGTGATGGTGGCGACCCCCTGGGAAGGGCTGTCCGTGGTGTTCCGGAGCCCATTCTGGATCGGCCTGGGGCGGGCAGATGCCAGGCTTTGGGGTTTTCCTGTGTCCATGCAGAAGTGGACACAGTGGCAAGGTCAGGGGGTGGGCTAAGACGCCCACTCTTCAACAGCTCCCCAAATCTGCCTCAAACCACATCTTTTAAAAAACTTTTTTTTTAACATTTATTTTTTGAGAGAATCACACACATACAGCACGAGCCGGTGGGGGATGGGGGTGGGCAGAGAGAAAGAGGGAGTCATAGAATCTAAAGCAGCTCCAGTCTCTGAGCTGTTAGTACAGAGCCCAACACAGGGCTCGAACCCACGGACCACGGTACCGTGACCTGAGCTGAAGCCTGCCGCTCAACTGACTGAGCCCCCCAGGCGCTCCTCAAACTACATCTTAAATAAGAGAATCGTGTTGTTATGGTGATAAGGATTCCAGGTAGGTCCACTGGACTCTCCTCCAGACAGATGATCACGTCCCAAACCTTGTGGACACTCTGGAGCTGCCCCTGGCTCTGAGCCAGGCCCGGACCGGCGTCGCCGATGAGGAGCAGTTTGTGGATGAAGGTTGACAGAGAGAAGCTGGAGGTACATGAAGCAGACAGGAAAGGTTTGGCTTGGGGCAGACGGTGCACCTGTTTGTCCATCCATCCATCCATCCATTCATTCATTCACTTAACCAATTAAAAAAAATTTTTTTAACATTTATTCATTTTTGAGAGACAGAGCATGAGCGGGGGAGGGCCAGAGAGAGAGGGAGACACAGAATCTGAAGCAGCTCCAGGCGCCAAGCACAGAGCCCGACGCAGGGCTGGAACCCACGAACCGCGAGATCATGACCTGAGCTGAAGTTGGACACTTGACCGACTGAGCCCTCCAGGCACCCCACTTAGCCAAATATTTTCAAGTCTGCTTAGGAATGGCTGCGAGAGAGAGAGGCAGGGACTTCCGGCCTAGCCTGGCCTGAAACAGCCCTGCAGAGAGAGAGAGGGAGGTGACCCCGAAGACAGCCAGGTGACAGTGACCGGAGGCCCAGCGTCCTCCGCTCACGACTGTTCAGAAATGGCAGGAGGAACACAAGCTGAACCCCATCATCATGTATTCCTTCGAGTACCACAAGCCGTGTTAATTCAGACGCTGCGGATCGTGGAGGTTTCCTCCCGGGATTGGGGGAACCCGTGGTTTGCACACAAAGAAGACGTGTCAGAAGTGGGGAAAGAGCTTCGGCACGACTGCAGACGCTGCCCTGGCGTTGTGCGTCCTGGAGCCGCTCTGCAGGCTTCCCGGCAGCCCCGCGCCAGGAAGACCGTTTCCCGGAAGGCTCGCGGGCGCGCGAAGTTCTGCGCGTCCACGCGGGACTAGGGCGCGCGAAGTTCTGCGCGTCCACGCGGGACTAGGGCGCGCGAAGTTCTGCGCGTCCACGCGGGACTGAGACGGGCCTTACAGACGGTACCCACACGAAGCCTCCTCTGTCTTCTATTCTATTTTATTCCATTTAAAAAAAAAAAAGGATGCCGGTCACACCCACTCAAGTGATTTGACGGTCTATTAATGGATGGCCAACCGCAGTTTGAAAACCACCGCCTCCCAGGTGCCGGGTGCCCTCGCAGCTGCAGCGAGGCCTGCGGACCGCGATGCCTAAGAAAACGCGTTTTGGGGAATGGACAATGAGGCTTGTCAGTTTAGCCCCGCACGGGCGTGGTGCCCCTGAAAGTTAACAAGAAAACACTAGGGAGCCGCCCCCCGAAATACTGGGGCAAGTGTGATTTCTCCCGTGGCAGTTGGTCACGAACATGAAAGTCACCCCGCCCAGCCCAGGGACCGACAGCAGCGTCTGGGCTGCAGCCCTGTGCCCTTCCCCGGGGCGTCGCGGCCCCTCACAGGGACATGTGGCCGCACAGCCCCGCGGGCACTGCCCTCCTTCTCAGCCCCCTCGGGCCCGGCAGGCGGCCTTACTTCCGCTCTACAAAAGGGGAAACCCAGGCCCGGGAGGTGAGGTGTCTTCCCAAGAGCATACGGTCAGGCATGGGCTGAGTTCTGCTTTTTCGATTCCCGGCCTCGCGTTCTCCGGCTCTCGTGAATTCCTTGCTGGCTCCCCTTTCCTAGGGAACTCGTCCCCACAACACTTCGGGGGCCCTTCGGCAAGATGAGTTGGGGGCCTGACCCCCGGCATCCTTCCCGCTGGGGCGTGAAGCCGCTGTGTCGGGCCAAGGGCCCATTTGGAGGTGGACCCGGTAAGTCCTGGAAACGCATGTTTTATTTGGGATTTGCGCCAACTGTCTGTGACCTGGAGGAAGCGAGAGAGAGAGAGAGAGAGAGAGAGAGAGAGAGAGAGAGGCGTAGAGAGGCCTGCAGGGACAGTTCCGGGGGCACAGAGAACCGGTGGGCAGAGGCTCTGAGGAGCCGGTGGGCTGGGGTCGCAGAGGCCCCCTGGGGGCCAGTGTGGGTGGAGCAGGTGAGGGGGTGACAACCACAGCCCCTTGGTTCCTCTGGGGGACGAGGCCCTGGAGAGCGGCTGAGGGGGGGCCGCCGCACAGGACAGCACTGTGGCCCACAGGCCACGTGCTGGGGCTCTCACCCCCGTGAGATGGGGAGGGGCAGGGAGAGAGGGAGAGAGAGGATCCCAAACAGGCCCGGTGCTGTCCGCGCAAAGCCCGGCACGGGGCTCGATCTCATAAACTGTGAGGTCATGACGCGAGCCGAAATCAGGAGTCGAACGCTTGACTGACGGAGCCCCCCAGGCGCCCCGGCATCGGCTGGGTTAGAACACCCCCATCATGGCCACTGGAGGAAGGGTGGCCGCCATTCCCTGCGCTCAGTCCTGGAGCTAGGAGGCGTGGTTTTGCAGTATTTGGCTACATCTTTGGAGGGGAGAGTCCCAGATGTGGGGTCACGGGGTCAAGAAGGAGTCACCTCCTTTTCTAACGTCCAGGAAGTCTGTGTTTCTAGTTGCTGGCCCACGCCACGCTTCATAGGCTGTGCCCTCATTCACTGTGTGACAAGACGGTGTCTAATTGTTCAGATTTGCCTGGTTCTCGGCACATGTTTACTGGCTGAAAGACAATGAAGTCAGATCAGATGTGGGGTTGTTTGGATAGAACAGAAGCTGTCAGTCACACTTCACAATGCCTCCCATTTCCGGGTAAAACCGAAGTTCTGTTGATGACCGTCAAGGCCCTGTGTCTCTTGTTCCCGGAGCCCTAACCCCTCACCTTCAGCTTCGTCTTCTGTGACTCTCTCCTGCTCATTAGCTCTACCCACACTGGCCTCCCGAACGCTTACTGACTTCAGGGCCTTTGCACATGCCATTCCCTCTTCCTGGGTGCTTTTCTCACTGATATGCACATGGTACCCTCTCTTTTCCTTTAGGTCTACGTGCAGAGGGCACCTTATCTGGCCGCTCACCCACCACCTTCCTTGGCCATCCGCTCCAGGCCTCCCTCCTCCCCTCCTCTGTCCTCACTCGTCCTCAGCTCTTGTGATAGACTTGCTTGTGATTTATTTTCTGTTTTCACCTGCTAGAAGGAAGGCTCCAAAGGGCAAGCATTTAATTGGTTCTGTGCCGGAAGAGTGGCAGGTCTTGACTGCAAGCAGGTCTGGGCTGAACGCACTAATGAACAAGGGGACCGCGGAGTAGGTTGCTCTGATCTGGCATCATATGACATTTCAGGCTCACCGCCACCAGCCTTGAGAGATGGGGAAGGGCACCACATCTGCCTTTCTTCATAGTGAGATGTCACATTGCAGTTTTGATGAATTAGAACGATTTTTGTTCTTTTCAGACATTTTATCTCATTAATCCAAGACTTGATTTGGACCTAATAACCCCCTCCCTCCTCATTTCTAATGAGCGGGGAGGAGCAGGGCCCACTCTGCTGGGGTAGGACGGGCCGGTGGTAGGACTCCACCAGCCGCTGGCTTGTTGGCTGAGTGGAGTGTGCCAGCTGAGGCTGGGGCTGAATTCCTGGTAGGGGGCGGCGGGTGGGGGATGAAGGCGCTGTTATGACCCACAGGCTGGGAAAGAAGGCCAGCGATCACCCAGAGGAGGTGGCACTTCTGAGTAGGATTTGAAGGCGGGTGGCCGGGTTTCCACAGCGGCGGTCATGAGCGTGTTGTTCTTGATGCCAACCCTCTTCCCCGTCTCCTGTGAGGTCTGCAGTGAGCAAAACCCTTTTCTTAGTGAGATTGAATCTATTTTTCAGAAAGTATTCAAGGTCAAAGTGGGTGTGGGGCACCTGTGGGGGACCGGCCTCCCCCAGTGCTTACATGCTCCTGAAGGACTGGGCTAAAGTGCCAGAGATCCCGTGAGCACGTGTGCACACGCGTGCAAACCCTCAAACAGGGTTTCCTAAAGTGAGGGCACCTTCGTCAGCCTGAGTGGCCCACAGAAATGAGAGAAAATTAAAACTTGATGTGGCTGCTTTCCCCAAATCTCCCCCTTCCCAGCTCCTGTCTAGTTCTTGCACAAGACCCCGGCTGGGTCTGTCACCCCCCCCAGTCATCCTGCATCTCTCCGCACCCCGTCTCCTTGGTCTCCACTCTCCGCTGCCCGGGCAGCCTGCTGCCCTGCTGGTGCTCCTCGGCTCTGAGCCAGGACCCCTGGGCGGGCGGGCCGTGCCGGCTGGCCAGCCCCGTCCTGCAGCTCCAGCGCACACCCACCTCGGAGCCTCCCCGGGGTGCTCCCTCTCCCAGGCCACCCACCCCCAAGCCCGCGGGCCCCTTCGGCCCGTCAGTCCAAGAGAGTGTTTTCAAACTTCAGGTTACAAACCGACAGTGAGTTGAGAGAGTCACGACAGTATTGAGAAAGTAGAGTTGGGGCGGGGGCGCCTGGGCGGCTCAGTCGGTTGGTTTGGCTCAGGTCACGACCTCATGGTTCCCAAGTTCCAGCCCTGTGTTGGGCTTTGTGATGACAGCATGGAGTCTGCTTGGGATTCTCCCTCTCAAAAAACAAACTTGAAAAAATAGAATGGACTAGAAAATATCAACGTACAGCACATGTTTGAGGCTGTGTATTGTCATATGTGTGTGTGTAGATGTGCCCATATGTGATACACAGCTGGGTTTTGCTGTAGAATTCAAAAAGTTTGGAAGCTACTTGTCTGGACAGTTAACATAACTGTTTTGTTTTGTTTTGTTTTGTTTCTCTGTGCATTCACGGTCCCTCCTGAGGAGGTATTTAATATTTTAGTGGGAGAAGTTGCCAGCATATTGAAGCCCAAGTAAGGACCCCTCCCCAATCAGGGGGGGAGCTGATGGGCTTCGAGTGGGTGTCACTTGAAGGCCTGATCATCCTATTCAGGGAGAGGCCGGGGGTCCCCATTCATGGGCCGAAAGCCCCCAACACTGTATGACGCATACTTTTCCCGTCCTCTGGAAGACGAACAGGATTGGCCCCAGAGCCGCTGCCCTCGGAACAGTGCGCACTGCTCCCAGAAGCACAGCAAGCAGAACATGTAAGGCCACATAAATCCCTGTGAGAAACTTCTTTGTCCAGAAATGGTGTCAGCTTGTTGTTCCTCGTTGCCATGGGGAACACAGAGGGCTGCCTTTGAAACGCAGAGGTGGCCTGTGATTGGCTCTCCTTGCTGCCCATCACTGCTGCCCATCACTGCTGCCCATCACTGCTGCCCAGCGCCTGAAACCGCAGAGGACAGAACACCCACCCCCAAGGCAGTTGCCCCACTGGGGGCAAAACGAATCGTGCTGTCCCCCTCCAGTCCCAAAAGCATGGCTTCCAGAACTGCTCAGACGGTTGGTCGGAGAAGCCAAGGGGGAGGGGAGAGAGGAGAAGGAGCAGGTCTCGCCAGAAGGGGGCTCCACTCAGGCTTGTACCGAATCTATTCCTTCTCAACTTGGCTGGATGCTGCTTTGGGAAGAGAGTAAAAGGAGTCCCAGAAAACCCCTCTGATGTATCTTTGAAACTTCCACCTTGTTGTTTATTTTAAAAGAACCAAAAATAGCCCAGCCTAGAGAATTTTTGGCAGTCTTATTTTGGCCAAGTCTTTAAAAGAGCCCTTGCAGTATAGTGTGAGGCAGAAGGTGGGCAGGAGCACTTGGGGACAGTGTCTGTCGAAGGACTGTGGTCTGGGCTGGCCTGGGAGCCTACGGGCCAATACGCAGGGGCCCTGGAGCCTGGGGAGCGGCCAGGACCTGACCATTTCAGGTGAGAGTCATTATAACTCGCAACAGGCAGGAAAGGGCACCCAAGGCTCTGGAGGGGAACCCACTAGTTGGGAAACGGGGAGCAGCCCCTCTGGTGACCCGGGTTCAGCACAGAGCCCGGGGATCTGCGCACAAGGGCTGGCTGCCACTGGCTGCTCGCCCTGATGGGGTTGCTTGGCAAAACAGCATTCTCTGGTCGGCACTCAGAAAGCTGTGCCCTTCTGTGGCCCAAGCAGGGGCGCCTCCGGAGCCCGAGTCTGGGTAACAGGGCTCCACTGCTGTGCTTGGAGGACAGACACCTGTTGGGCTGCTGGAGCCAGAACCACGGCTCACTGTCCAGGGTTCCAGAACGTTACACAGGAGAAGCTGCAGGAGGAGATGCTGGACTTCCTGCCTCTATTCACATGAGTCACTAGAGAAATACAAGAAGGAAGACTGGCTTAAGCTGGTCACACTGGTCATAGTCTGTTCTGGGGACCTTCATAAGCCTTCTTGAGAAAGGAAAAATGAAAAGCCCTTTCTGTAGACTGTTGCCTCAGGGTTGGCTCATAAATATGGGTAGAGACGGCCTTGGGCCTCCCAGAGTCGGGCCCAGCCCGGATGGGTGCAACGTCAGAGGCCCTCGGGGAATCACCGACGACTTAGGGGCAGAGGGGCCAAGGTCCAGGGACAAGTGGGTTCCCCCTTGCTCCGAAGGCTGCATAGATGCCAAAGGCTGGAGGTCCAGGTTGGAGCGGGATGCTGCGGTGTCCTCTCTGTCCCGGGCACCCAGGCCACCAGAACTCCAGCACTCGTGGCAAACTGGCCACCCTGTTCACCACTGACTGAGTCCCAGCTTCCTGGGTGTGGGAGGAGCCCAGGGAGGAAGGGAAGGAAACTCCAACCAGACAAATGCATCGACATCGCCCCTCTCAAGGAAAAAGAGCAGAGGCCCAAATGGCTTGAGTCACCTTCAGTCCCACCCACCTGTGCGTGTGTCTAGAGCAGTGTGTGTGTGTGTGTGTGTGTGTGTGTGTGTGTGTGTGTGTGCGCGCGCGCGCGCGTGCATGGCTGTGCGGGAGCGTGAGTGTCGGCTAGTATGGGAATGAGTGTGTGGTGCGAGGGCACGGGAGGCTGCCGTGCCCAGGTGAGTGTGTCGCGCGGCTGTGAACGTGTGTGCGGAAAGCATGTGTGTCTGAGTGGGGCCGCGCTTAGGAATGCAGGTCTGTGAGCCGTGTTGGCAAGTGTGCGGGTGAGTGTGAGGCCGAGTGTGTCCCAGCGGCGGTGCAGTGTCCGGCAGCGTGGCTGCGCGGGTGAACCGGGTGACGCCATCACTCCCAGCCGCGACACAACCTGTACCTCTGGGGCCCACACGCGGCTGCGTGGCTTCTTGACCCGGAAAGGGGTGGGGGGTGGCACGGCGG
>NC_043708.1:2147689-2151689 GCF_006229205.1 Suricata suricatta | reverse complement strand
GGTGCGGCGCCGCCTCGCCCCCGCCCCCGCCCGGGCCCGCCCGCCCCCCGAGCGCCTCAACTTCGGAAAACTTTGTGCTTGAGGCCGGGCCCGGGGCCCGCGGGCCGGGGTGCCCGCAGCTTTTCAGGAAACGGGGTGCCGAGGCCTCCCGGGGACGCGAGCCCCGCGGGGTGGGGAGAGCCGGCATCCCCCGCGAGGCCGTGTGTTCTGGCGGCGGGAGGGGCGCGCCGGCCGGGGGGGGGGGTGTCTGCATCCAGCAGGGGGTCCCCCCTCCCGGGCTGCCGGCCCTGAGGGGGGGGGTTCTGAAGCCCTTATTTAAAAGTTTATACTGAGTCATTCCTCTGCAGATGAACCTCTGACTGATTCATAATCGGGGAGCTGCAGTGGCCTCGAAGGCAGGCGGTACTGGGATCCAGTTTGGGGCAAAATGCACACATTCCATCTTTGATTCATAGGAAAGGTCAGACTGGGCTCCCAGAGGTGCAAAAAATGAGAAGGATGCCTGCCACGGTATTTAAAATTTCACATCCAGGCGCCAGGCTATCGCTCATGTACGCTTTGCCACGTTTTCACGCCGTCACCCCATTTGGGGACATCTATTTAATATCGAGACCTGTAGAGAGAATTCCGTGTGGATCAGTCTTTACCCTTAATTTGCAAACCTGTAAACAAAAGGGAAATGGATGAACTGTCGTCGACGTGCTTTGAAATTTAACAACCGTTCGGATAATGGTCCATTGAAGGAAACAGTTTTATTTCACGTTTTTCCTGTGAAGCTCTGAATCAGATTTCAGACGGAGACGGGAGTGTGTGAGTGTGAGTGTGTGTGTGTTCATTTTTGTGGAGTCATAAAGGCTGTGTTGAGTAGCGTTATCTTACTGCCTCTTCATTTACATTCACAGCATTCAACAGAGGAGGAGCCATAATTTTTTCCCCCTGGCATTTGTCGTGAATACACACTGGTGAAGCCTTTGGAACCGTTTTCTGTAATCTTCTATGTGTGTCTAAAATCCTTATTGAAACAAATAACCAGACGGACTGCCGGTTGGTGCTAAAATCTGCGGGTGTCTTCCACATCTTTGAAAATGGCCTGTTAAAAAGACTGCATCATGTGTAGGATGTCTGGCAAAATAGTGCATAGCCGTTCGTTTTTCAAGTGCAAGGGTGTATTTGCTTTTTTTTTTTTTAACCCTGTTGTGGCTATAAAGATATATATTTAGAATTAGTCTATAGATGAAGGATTCTTTGGCCAAGCAACATAAGCCTTATTAGTACACAAACCAGAAAATATCAGAAAGGGTTGGAAATCCTCGTGAGTTGGGGCCCGTGACAAAACCTGACAGACCTGGGACTCTAGCGTCACTGGTTGAAATCAGCCCTGATCACGCGTGAGGTTTAAGGTGCTGAGGTGTCTCCCCCAGACACCATGTGTCCCAGCTGTCACAATGCAGAAGCCAGGAAAGCAGAGAGAACTGGCAGGGAGAATGCCAGCATTTTTTTTTTTTTTAAAGACATTCATGTGAATTTTCCTGTGAGGGGAAAGAAGACCCGGTATTTTGCTTGGATTCTATCCATGCATTTTGGATATAATAAGATGGCCTCAGTGCGAAGGGTGTGAGAACATCCCACTGGAAACAGGCAGTAGCAGTGGTCAGTTGTTTCTGTTGATACCATCAGAATATTCTTACTCTTGTTCCTGCCTTGAAGAAAGTCCTTCATTTAACTGAAACATCTGGGCTGCTGCTTGCTGTTTTCCCCTGTGTTTGGGATTTTGATTCTGTAAACACCCCGGCTAAAATTCCTTTATTTTTTCACCGAGCAGACCTGAGAGAGGCCTTTCTGGGGTACCGTCAGGCCAGCTGTGCTAATGAACGGAGGAGGAGAATGATTTGTCCTCCCTTAAGGTCCTTCTCTATGATGTTAAAGCTGCACTTCGACAAAGATGAAATTGTCACGGTGGTGTTGCAAGTCTAGGCTGGCCCAAGAAGACAAAGGAAATTGCGTTAAATTTGCCTCTCTGTTTTCTCATCTCTGTGTAGCAGGACTCCGAGCAGCAGTGATCCTAACTATCAAGTGTTATGCAATAGCTGAGTTTCCTTGCAGTGGTCAGTTAAGAACTGTTAACTTGGTAGAGGAGATGTCTTATGACCCAGGCCCCCTTGTGTTGATTCCATGGACTCAGGACCTCTCGTGTGTTCCTTTACGAGCATTCATAGAGGAAGAAACATCATTTGGGGGACTGAGGGGGGAGTCATAATGTTGACTTCATCTACAGGACAAACTGGGCAGAGAGCTGCAGAGTGGGAAGGAAGGAAGAGAAGAGAGGCCAGTGGGCCTGGAAGGTGACCAGAGCCAGGCAGCCGAGCCTAGCCATGGAGGTGGTGCTCAGGCCTGTTCTGAGCGGGAGGAGTCCATCCCCTGGGAGAGGCCAGATGCCAGCAGGCAGGGGGGCAGCAGAGAGAGGTGAATGGGGCTGGGTGCCTCTGCATCACAGCAGGAGCTGATAGAAATAGAAGAGAATGTAATTTTCAACAGGAAGAATGTCAGGGGCGCCAGGGTAGCTCAGTCAGTTAAGACTTCAGTTCAGGTCATGATCTCGAGGTTCACAAGGTTAAGCCCCGCGTCAGGCTCCATGCTGACCGCTCAGAGCCTGGAGCCTGCTTTGGATTCTGTGTCTCCCTCTCTCTCTCTGCCCCTCTCCCATGATTACACTATCTCTCTCTAACATAAATAAGCATTGAAAAAAAAAGAAAGGAAAAATGTTAGAAAACTATGTGTACTTGTGTAATACCCATCATTCATTATCAACCAAAAAATACAAAACAGCTTTCTCGTTTGAAAGAGCCTTTACTGATTGTCTGTTTTCTGCATAACACTGTTCTGGATGATTGGGGGTGGGGAACTCACCGACCCGGATGGAGGAGACGAGGTGTAGTTGGTTTTTTTTTTTTTTAAAGCAGTAAAAGTGTTTTTGGCTGGGATTTTTTTCCCTCCCTGTGCAGACACCTTGGGCTGGGGCTGGCGGGTAGTGAGATCTCGTAAATGTAGGTGACTGCTGGTTTCTCACAACTCCAGAAATCAGGTGTGAATCTCTTGCGGAATTCTGTACTCCTCAGGATAAGTGGCTCATGAACTGGGAGTTGGTGCTGTTCTCGTTACAGAGCTGGGGTGAGTGAGCCCCAGCGCCCGCCGGTGTGAGCAGGGGCCGCAGAGGCCGCCTGTGCCCCCGGGAAGGGAGCTGCGGGCCCGGGGCCCCGCTGCGCCAGCACTGAATGTGGCTGGAAGGTGGCCTTTCACTCCCTGCCCTCAGGGAGCTGGCGCTCAGCTCGAGAGCGAGACCCACCGAAGTGGTCGTAAAACCAAGTAGTCACACGAATGTAGGCTAACGTGAAGTAGAGGGTTGTGTGGAAGACTGGAGGGAGGGGAAAACTTAGGAGAGGGGAAGCTCTCGGCCGGCGGGGGGTGGGCTGAGGGTAGTCTGGGAAGGCTTCTGGGAGGTGGGCCCCGAGAATGGCGGAGGGATTTCTCCAAACCCCCCTGTGTTTTGGGGAGAGGACAGTTTGCTGTCCTGTTACTTCTGGCCAGGAGACATGTTGCGGGCGATGCTGCTGGCGTGTGGGTTTCAGTTGCACTGTGTCCCGTGTCGTCCTCCAGCTCTTACCAGGCCCTCTGTGACCAGGAGCGCCCCCCGGTGGTCAGGCTGTCTCCACTGTCAGGGGCCTGGTCTGGCCTGGGGAACAGAGCAGCAAGTGGCCACACATTGCTATCTCTGCTGTTTCTCCTTGTAGGTGGAGAGTCTCAAAAAGTGGTGCTGAGGGGTGTGTGTGGAAATGTTAAAAACACCTTCCTCAGGGCGCCTGGGTGGCTCAGTCTGTTAAGCGTCAGGCTTCGGCTCAGGTCATGATCTCACGGTTGGTGGGTTCGAGCCCCACATCGGGCTCTGTGCTGACAGCTAGCTCAGAGCCTGGAGTCTGCTTCAGATTCTGTGCCTCCCTCTCTC
>NC_043708.1:2065189-2145189 GCF_006229205.1 Suricata suricatta | reverse complement strand
GTACGGTTTTTTCTTCTGTTCTGTACTTTTCAAGATTTGCCCCAGGGAAGCTGCTTGGCCTTTGTTCTGACTTGGGAAAATAGAGAATTACTTGATCAGCACACACGGTTTGAGAGCCTACTCGGGAGCTGTGCGAGCTGCCAGAGCTGAGTGAGGGTCGGGTGAGCGCACCGTCCTCCAGGAGCGCCCGGAAGACCGTGTGCCCGGGCCACGGGGCTGAGGCGCCCTGGCAGGGAGGCGCGGTGAAGGGAGGGGTGCGGGGTCCGGAGGTGTTTTCCAGGAAGGACGCGTGCGAGCAAGCTCGAAGAAGGGGAAGGAGGCACCGCTGGCCGAGTTGCGAGTCAGAGTCTGAGGCGCTCCCTGCGGCTGCGTCAGGGAGAGGGCTCGGGGACCGGGAGCCGGCTGCGTTTGGGTGCCGCCTCTGTCCAGCCTAACTTCTGAAGCAAGAGTTAGTCCCATTTTACAGATGAGAAAAATGGAGAGCAGTAGGCCCATTGGACTCGAGTTCACATTTCCAGTAGCATGCTGTGTGGTCAGTTGATGCTGAATTACAGTCCAGTTTTGGATTTTGTTCACTCTCTAGACTTTTTAGTTTTGCTTTCAGATTCTGGTGTTTTAGTTTTGCTGGTAAATAGTGCTTTTTAAAGCAATTGTGTGTTTTTCCAGCATTTGTTTCTCATGTAGCCTTTACTTCCTTCTAACATCTGTTTTGCCCGTATCGACTCAGCTACATTTTCTTTTTTTTCTTTCTTTTTTTTTTAATTTTTTTTATGTCTTTTATTTATTTTTGAGAGACAGAGAGAGACAATGCGAGCAGGGGAGGGTCAGAGAGAGAGGGAGGCACAGAATCTGAAGCAGACTCCAGGCTCTGAGCTGTCAGCACAGAGCCTGATGTGAGGCTTGAACCCACGAACCGTGAGATCATGACCTGAGCCGAAGCCGGATGCTCAACCGACTGAGCCGCCCAGGCGCCCCATTAGCTACATTTTCTAGCTGGTGTTCCCTCTATTCTCTCTGTTTCGAGTTATTTTCTCATAGCAGCAACATTGCATTCAATATCCTTTAACAAATTCAGCAAAGACGTTCTTTACCCCTGTGGTTCAGATGTTGCTTACATCTTGCTGAGTAGCAGTCCCAAACCTGATTTACTAATGGGTTTTCTTTCCCCATTTCTCTTAATTTACATTTAAACGGGTAGTCTAGTAATAATGATAGTGTTTAGTCATTATGTTTTTATCAGGTCTTACAAACGTTAGCGTGTTAGTGGTGAACAAGTCCCCGAGGCCTGGTCACTCTGCAGAGAGCCTCCTGCCGGCAAGTCCAGCGCAGTCCCGTTTCTCCAGTTTAATTATGACTGCAGGTTACTTACGGGAATATCCGTTAACGACCAGGGAGCCTTCTTCACAGTTAGTAAGGAAGTGGTGGTGTTGACCTTTGGAGAAGATTCTAGCGGCTCTTCGGCTAGACCCGCTGTTAAGCGTTGAGCGCAGAGCCGGGAAGGGGCCGCGATGGCTGGACTCAGGGGAGCAGGCTTGCTTCATGGACACCCGTGCTTGCCCCGGGGAAGGGCTGTGAACCCTGGCCCCTCGCTGGGCCCCGGACTGCAGGTCAGGTTCCTGGAGCGCTAATGGGTAGATTCCTTGGTTCTTCACATGAGTTAGACTTTCTGGGTGCACGCCATTGTGTTCCCGGAGCCTGCTCTGCCTTCTTCAGGTCGAGGAGTGTTCTGTGTGCTGCATCTTGGGTGGGTCTCTAGTGCTGAGGTGACAAGCGTCTCAAGGACGGGGTCACTTCATCCTATTTTCAGTGTGGCCTAAGATGGGCTCAGTAAAAAGGAGACATTTATGGATGGAAAGGGTACAGGTTTGAAGTCACACCTGGTTTGAATTCTGGTCCTTTATTTCACTAACCCTGGTGGTGAGTTACTCATCCTTTGTGAACCTTAATTTCTCAGCCATGGAAAGGTAATTGTGAGGAAAAGAAGTGAGAATGTGAGTGAAAGTGAGAACCCAGCATATGATAAGTGCTAATTCCTTTCCCTCTTTCCGTTCCTGAGTGACTTCCTAAAGGGAAAACGTGCCTTGTCAGCAAGGGGACCAACAGCCCCCCTGGGAGTGAGGCTTGGCCCTGGGAGCCGCCCCTGCAGGGGAGGGGAGGGGCAGCACGTTTTTGGCCCACAGAGAAATCACTTGCAATGGAGAGTAAAATGATTTTTAGAAAAGGAAGTTGTATCTGTGACGATTTTTGGTAAGTTAAAACTTATATTTTAACTTTAGCACATTATTTTTTCTATTTAGCAGAATAATAGTCATCAGTTCATTCTGATCTCTGTTCAAGTGTCACTTCTTCCAGGAGGTCTTCCATGAACACCCTAATTAAAATAGTACACACTCTCACTCTCTAGTCTCTTACCTTGCTTTTTAGATTTGTAACAGGAAACTTTTGTTCATCATCTTAACCCAGGTACTAGGAGCGTGCCTGGAGGGGGAGAGGTACTCAGGTGCTTGTATGGGTGAATCAGTCCACTGCAGTCCAACCGCATTTTCTTTTATTGAGGCAAAATTCACATTAACATTCAATTAACCTTTTAGAGTGGACGTTTCAGTGGTATTTGTCATATTCACAATGTTGTGCAACCACCAGCTCTCTCTAATTTCAAAACTTTTTCATCATCCCATAAAAAAACCCTATACCCATTAAGTAATCATTCCTCATTCTCTCTTCCTCCCAACCCTCCAGTCTGCCTCCTGTCCCTGTGCATTTGCCTATTCTGGACATTTCGTACAGAAGGACTCATTAGACAACAGGTGACCTGTAACGTGTAGCTTCTTTCTCTTGGTTTCTGAGGTCTGTCTGAGTTATAGCGCACATCAGCATTTTGTTCCTTGTGGCTGAGGAATATTCCGTCGTGTGCGCGTGTCGCAGTTTATGTGCTCCTCCACTGAGGGACATTCGGATTGCTTCCCCCTTTTGGCTATTATGAATAATGTGTACAAGTTTCTGTGTGGACATGTATTTTCATTTCTCTTGGGTAAAATATCTAGGGATGGAATTGCCAGGTCATATGGTGGTAATTCTGTGTTTAACTTGTTTCCACCACAGACATCCTAGGGTTCCAATTTCTGTACGTCATTGCCAACATTTTCTTATCTATCTAAGCTATTCTAGTGGTTATAAAGTGGTATCTTCATTGTAGTTTTTTATTTCCCTAATGGCCAGTGATATTGAACATCTTCTAATTGTATATATTTTTTGGAATGATGTCCACATAAGCCCTTTGCCCATGTTTTAATTGGGTTGTTTATCTTTTTGTTGTTGAGTTGTAAGAGTTCTCTTATATGTGTGTGTGTGTGTGTGTGTGTGTGTGTGTATAAAGACGTGTTTGTATATATATTTTTAACGCTTATTCATTTTCGAGAGAGGGAGTGTGAGTGGGGGAGGGGCGGGAGGGAGAGATTCCCAGGCAGGCTCTGCATTGTCGCACAGAGCTGGACGTGGGGCTTGATCTTACGAATCACGAGATTATGATCTGAGCTGATATCAAGAGCCAGATTCTCAACCAACTGAGCCACCCAGGTGCCCCAAGAGTTCTTTATATATTTTGGATGTTAAACCCTTATTAAATATGTGGTTGACAGATATTTTCTCCCATTCTATACGTCTTTTTTCAGATTCTTAATAATGTCCTTTGGTGCACAAAAGTTCTTAATTTTTAAGTCCAGTTTGTCTGTTTCTTTTCTTTCTGTTGCTTGTGCTTTCGGTATCGAATAAGAGGCTCCATTGACAAAGCTGAGGTAGTGAGGGTTTGCCGCTGTGTTTTATAGCGCTGGCTCTTAATTCATCCATTTTGAGTTAATTTTTAATGTGGAGTGAGGTAGGGGTCCCACTGCATTCTCTTGTGTGTGGTTATCCACTTGCCCCAGCACCGTTTGTTGAGGAGACTGTCCTTTCCTCATTGGAGGGTCTTGGTACCCTTGTTGGACATCAGTTGGCCATAGATGTTTGATCTACTTTTCAACTCTCAGTTCTGTTTTATTGGTCTGTGTGTCTGTCCTTTTGCCAGTGGCACACCGGTCTGATTACTGTAGCTTTGTAGAAAATTTTGAAATAGTAAGAGAAGTATGAATCTTTAAATTTTCTTTTTCTTTTTCATTATTGCTTTAGTTACTTGACACCCCTTGAAACTTCATATTAATTTGAGAATCAGTTTTTCTCTTTTTGCAAAAAGAGATCATTGGAATTTTGATTGGGATTGTATTCAGTCTGTTTTGGGGAGTTGCTGTTGTAACACTACTGAGTCTTGGAATCGATGACTATGGGGTCTCTTTCTACTTATTTGCATCTTTAATTTCTTTTAGCGAGGTGTTGTGGTGTCTACTTCCTTAGTTAAATGTATTCCTAGATATTTTGTTCTTTTGGATTTTATTGTACACAGAATTGTTTCCTTAATTTTCTTTCAGATTTTTCATTGCTAGTGTATAAAAACACAACTGATTTTTGTGTGGTGACCATAAACCCAGACTTTGCTGAATTTGGTTTTTATTTTTCTGGTAGTTTTGGGGATTTTTCTTTTCTTTTTTTTTTTTTTTTAATGTTTCTAATGTTTATTTATTTTGAGAGAGAGAGAGAGAGAGAGAGAGAGAAAGTGAGAGTAAGCAAGCAGGGGAGGGTCAGAAAGAGAGAGAGACAGTGAATCCCAAGCAGGCTCTTCAGACACTTAACGGACTGAGCCACCCAGGCGCCCCAGGGTTTTTTTCTGTGTATGTAGATTTTCTATATATGGAATCATGTCATGTGCAAGTAAAGATAGTTTATCTTTTTCTTTCCACTGTGAATGCCTTTATTATCTTTTTCTTGCCTAATTGCTCTGGCCAGCACTTTTACTAGAATGTCGAATAGCAGTAGGGAAAACAGACTTCATTGTCTTATTCCTGGGATTAGGGGAAAGTTTACCGTCTTTCACCATTGATTATGACGTTAGGTGTGAGTTTTGTTTTGTTTTTGTTTTTGTTTTAAATAAATGCCTTTAATCATGTAAAGGAGGGGCTCTTCAATTCTTAGTTGGCTGAGTGTTTTATCATGAAAGGATGTTGAGTTCTGTCAGATGCTCTCTGTGTTTCCATTGATAGGATCATGCAGGGCTTTTTCCCTCTTTGTTCTAGGAGTGTGGTTTTTCACATTAATAGATTTCTGTATGTTGAACTACCTTTGCTTTCCTGGGATAAATCTCACTTTGTTATGGTGTATAATCATCTCAATGTCTTGTTGGATGTGATTTGCACTATTTTGTTGAGGTTTTCACCTCTGCGGGTTGGTGGTGTTTTGTGGCAGCTTTCTCTGGCTTTTGTATCAGGTTACCAATGGCACATTGACTGGACATCATGTTTCTTCAGAATTTTGAAACCTGTCCTCTCCTTTGTGTATAGAAGAATTTAGGGGGGTTTTGAAGCAGACAGGATGATGCTGATCAAGCCACACACCTCCCTGTTTGCCAGCACAAGGAGGCCCGTGACGGCTTATCCCTGGGAAGATCCTGGCTGATACTACCACCAAAACTCTGGGTCTGCCAGTGGAGAACGGAGGAGGGGACACTATTCCTGATGCCAGGACAGGAGACAGATGTGCCTGTCACTTTGTGAAAAAGCCACAGAGTGTTCCAGATAATGATAGTTGAGTAACAAACTGCCCTGAGCATCAGTGACCTATAAACCGGCAGTCATCTGTTATTCGATCTGACGGTTCCGTGACTTCATCAGGCAGGGCTCAGCTGGTGACTCTTCTGCTCTGCGTGGCGTTCGCCGAGGTCACTCATTGGTGTTTATCTGCCGTCTGGCGTGGAAGTCGCCATGGCTATCCCGTGACTGGATGGTTGGAAGGCCTGGTGGCTAGTGGCTCTTCCATTCCATGTACCGGCAAGGCCTCTGCGGGGGGCCTGTCTGCCAGGGTGGCCGGATTTCTTCCTTGGCAGCCTGGGACTCCTACAGGGAGTGTTTCAGGACAGGAAGCGAGGCTGACAGATGAGTGTGGCGTCATTCCTGCTATATTCTGTTGGCTGAAGAACCTGCGAGTTACTCCCAGGTTTAGGGAGAGGAGACACATTGCTAATCTCTTGTTGAAAGGAGTGTCTGTTTGTGGCCATCCTTAACCCACTGCCCAAGTGGTGGGTTGACTCCAGTGCTGTCCGCAGCGTCTCCCATATATGCTTCATCAGATAGGCTCTCGTGGGCTCAGATGGAAACCCCAGCTGCCGTGTGTCACCTGTTTTCTGTGAGAAAACGCATTCTGTCTTCCGAACCAAGAATTCATGAATAAAATTTTGGAATATACTCATTCATAAAATGGTAGTAAAATGTATGTTTGGAGCACCTGGCTAGCTCAGTTGGTTAAGCCTCCGGCTCTTGACTTTGGCTCAGGTCGTGCTCTCACGGTTCGTGGATTCGAGTCCTAGGTTGGGCTCTAAGCTGACAACGTGGAGCCTGCTTGGAATTCTCTCTCCCTGCCTCTCTTTTTAGGTCCTTTCCCCACTCACACTCGCCCTCTCTCAAAATAAATTAAAAGCACGCGCACACACACACACACACACACAATGTACGTTTATTTACTTAATCAACGGTCATCCTTGATCATCTGTTTGTCAGTGTTTCAAGTACAACTTTGGTCTATATATTTTCCCTTCCTGTTCATTCATTTAAAAATTATTTGAAAATTTACTTTTCATTTTGAAGAGTATTGTGGAGTTTAAGCTTATATTTCTCTCTGTTTCATTGAGAAAATATTAGTAAGCCTGCCTATCCCAAATTTTCTGTTGTTCACCCTAGATCATTGTAGTAAAACCCCTAGAGACTTATTAGAATGGCTGTTTATGTAGGAAAGTTTGGGATAATTTGACAGCGTGTGAGAGGTGTGTGCGCGTTAGTGGCTGTAGCGTGGAAATCTCCTTTTCTGTAAACCCTGCTCCCTCAGCCATTCTCAGCTGATGGTTGCAACACTCTTTGAGCAAGCAAATGTGATGAGGTCATACAAGAGTGAGAGTGGATTTAAATAACGAAACAAGAGATCTGCCTCTGTGTGGGGGGTGAGAGGGAGGAGCCGTGTGTGTCGTGTCCCCCACGGGCTCCCTGCCTGCACCCGCACCGGAGCCTCGTGAGCCCCGCCTCCTACAGCCTTGCGATCCCAGCCCTCTGGCCAGGGGGCTGGCCTCTGGGTAAGATTCCCAAGCTCATTGCCCCTTTGTTCCCAAACACCCATCACTGCTGGGCATCGGCCCTCCTGTCCGGAGTAGGCATGAATGTAGAGAGTCAACCTCTTTCATGGGTGATTCACAGGAGTGACAGGTGCATGAAAGTTCAGGGAATACCGGGAGTTCCTGAATCCCTCTCTGTCACGCCTGAGGTCAAGAGCCTGTGGTCTAGGTGGGCTGAGGACATTTACAGCAGTCAGGTTTTACACACACACGTGTACACACGTGTGTGCACGCCCATTCCTGATTCTGGTTTTTTTTTTTTATGAATTCCATAAGTGTGCTGACCTTTGGCATATCATCAAGGAGAGAATAACTACTCTCGGCAAGTCTTTGGGGATGCTGCTTTACCTTTTTCCTTCACCGTTACCTCCCAGATTCTCTACACCACAGTGTGGTGACTGTGGCCTGGGGGTGACCAACATGGGGACTGAAGAAGAGTAATGAAACTTGAGGACTGGGGAGCCTGGAAGCTGAGACAGGGAGGGTGAGGACAGGCCGAGGCATTTCACACGGTTGTTAAGTCTCGTCTGGCTCCTCTCTGTCCTGTTTCATGTAAATGAGGCATTTCTTTGTATTAAGGTGAATTAAGATAGTTACCTTCACTTTCTGTCTTAGGGTTCTTGGGAACTGCTTCCGGTTTTAGTCACTGATGTTTCACCTGAAACAGTTGTCTGTGAGGCATCTTCATAGAGGTCCTAATTCTGCATATAATAAAAGTCTCTTAGAGCTTTGACATTCAGTTCTTCTAAGTATAACATGACAAATGTGAAAGTTTCTAAATTACGTAGAATGGGAGAAAGCACAGAAGAATCCTTGTTGGCAGCCAGGGGCTGGAAAGTTTGGGTAGAGCTGGTGGCCCCCTGTGGTGGAGGGACAGGATTTACGTAGGAGTCAGGGGCCCGCCAGCCTTTGAGACCCTGAGCAAGTTGTTCAACCGTTGCAAGCCCTGTCCCCTGTCATGGTAGGTCGGGGCGATGTGTCAGGGCTGTTGTGGAGGTAGAATAAGCAGCTTTTAAAAGTTCACTAGAAAAATGAAAAGTGGTATTTAGGGTTAAAGGAACTTGCAGGTTCCAACCTGGGAGAGAGAAGATAGAGGATGTGTCCATGAGACATTGGCCATTTCAGCGTGCGTTTAGGTGGTCAATATTTTTCTGCATGTTTCTGTTAAGTCTATGTATAAGGAAAAGGAACATTTAAATGAGCACTGACCAGAGTCAGTTTAGCACCACAAACTTTTATAGAGACTTCACGGATGCCAGTCATGCCAGGTGGATATGCGTGCATGATACTGAGTGAGATGTTCTCTGTGCTCTCAAGAAACTCAGACTGTGTGTCTCAATCTAGAACATTCTGCTTTATGAAGGAGCCAAGTGTTAACTAGTTTAGGCTGTCATGACACAGCACCACAGTCTGGGGCTTAAACAAAGGACCTTACCTCTCAGTCCTGGAGGCTCAAAGTCCAAGGTTAAGGTGCAGGCCAGCTCAGGTTCTGGTGAGGACTCTCTTCCAGGCTGTCCTCACATAGTGGGGAGAGAGAGACAGGAAGCGAGCTCTCCTCTGTCTTTACTTTTGAGAGAGAGAGATCGAGCAGGGGAGGAGCAGAGAGAGAGGGAGACACAGAATTGGAAGCAGCTCCAGGCTCTGAGCTGTCAGCACAGAGCCTGATGCGGGTTGGATGCTGAGCCTGCTGAGCCACTCAGATGCCCCTCTTCCATCTCTTCTTGTTAGGGCCCTTAATTACCTCCCAAAGGACCATCTCCAGATGCTACCATAGTAGGAATTAGAGTTCTGCCATATGAATTTTGAGGGAGCATAATTCAGACCATACATAGTATCCTGCCCTCCACCCCCCAAATTCATGTCCTTCTAACATGCAAAGTACACGTATTCCATCTCAATAGCCCAAAAGTCTGTTCGTCCCAGGCATAACCTCTAAAGTCAAAGTTTCACCTAAATGTCATCTAAATCCCATGTGGGTGAGACTTGAGATATGATTCACTTTGAGACAAGTCCTGTTCAGCTGTGAACCTGTGACACCAGGTAAGTTAGGAGCTTCCAACATATAATGGCGGGGCAGGCACACGGCGGCTGTCCAATTCCGAAAGGGAGGCATGAGAAAGAAGGGCGGGCAGGTCCAAGCCCGTCCACAACTCAGCAAGGCAAGTTCCATTAGGTCTTAGGGCTCAAGAATAATCCTCTTTGGTTTGATTCCCAGCTTTCTGGATCCTTGGCGGTGGAGGTCCGCCGCTTGTCGGCCTGGTGCTGCGGCCCCAAGGCTCTAGGCAGCTGCTCTCTGGTCTTTTGAAATCGGCAGCCCCGAGGGTCTCTGGGCGGCCTAAAAAGCAATAGAACACAAAGTGGGGGGGGGGTGCGACGCGACGCAGGTTACAGGCTGATGGAGTGGGTCGGCTTGCTGACACCCCAGTCGGGAGAGGACTCTCGTTCTGCCTCCGGGAGGGTTTTTTCCAGACAAGCCTCTCCAGAGAACTGAGGAGCGTTGCTGCCCGGAACACGTTCGTGCTGCACCAGCAACGACCCTGTACTGGTGGTGGAAGCCGGATTTGAGTTCAGGTGGTGTACAGGGGGCAGATCGGCACCGTGGAAGGCCTGTCCCTCGTCCTCGGTGGTGGCCGTGTTGGGTGGAGGCCGGCAGACGTCCGTGGGAGGAGCAGGCCGCACGGCCATGACGTCCCTTTCCATCTGAGTGTGCAGGGAGCGTGGCTGAGCCTGATGGGTGTGAGCAGACGCCAGTCAGTCCGTCAGTTTACGCTGTCGTGCAGCGAGAGGGTCAGAGTTAGCGATAGCGCTTCTGTGCGCGTCGTCTTCCCTCGAGCATTTGCCTCCTGCAGCAGCAGGCAGCGCACCCCCTGGCTTGGCCGGGAGGACTTTGCCTTTGGTGCTCTGTGGCTGGGACTTCCGTGGTTTCAGGGAGGGGGGGGTGCTTATGACCCACAGAGCCGGAGGTAGCTGGGCTCCTCCATCCCCGAGGGGTGTAGTCACAGTGCCTGGTCCCCGTCGGAAGCCCTCCAGAGCCGCCAGCCGGCACAGGGCCTTTGGGCCAGCTCCTGATGGGGCTCACGGGCTATCTTCTCACGGGTCTTACTGTAGCACTGATTTCTTGTCTCCGAATGCTTGCACGTCAGTGGTTCCGGGTCCTGGTTGCATGTTGGGATTACTGGAAAGAAACACAAAA
Organism: Suricata suricatta; assembly: GCF_006229205.1. NCBI lineage: Eukaryota > Metazoa > Chordata > Mammalia > Carnivora > Herpestidae > Suricata > Suricata suricatta. The sequence continues at coordinate 2,134,753 of NC_043708.1, read as the reverse complement.
GCTGGGGACCCAACTTCAGATGATTTCAGCCAGTTAAGATCCTAGAAATCAGATTTAATGGGTATCTTTGCAGAGTCCCGCGGGGAGGCTGACACCCAGGGTCAGCCAGGGCCTAGGGCCTGAGGCTCGATGGCAGGAGCGCTCTTCCTGCTGCAGAGGAGGAGCCCAGCAGCACCTGGCCTGCGCCGGGGACACGCCAGAGCACAGGTCCTCCCTCGGACGGGGCCTGCTGCTTCCCAGTCTGCACCCTGGTAGACTTTTCTGGGTTTCTGGATGGGCTTGTGCACAGGTGTCAAGCCCCGTTCAGGCCTTGGGCCAGGGAAGCAAGGCTCCCAAGCCTGCCTCTCCTGGGCTGCATGAACTCGAGCAAGACTCTTGACCTTCCTGAGACTCAAGTCTCTGCACGCGAAATGAGGACTGCTAATGCAGGCACCCAGCTCCCAGCCACAACCACGAAGCCCCAGAGGGCGCCTCTGAAATGGAATGTATCGTCATGTTTGCTGCCAAAACCTGAGCGGCCCTGATGTGATGCTCGCAGTCTCTTTCCCACTTAGGTGTGAATGTTCCTGCGTTTCACTGCGGACTGTTGACGATGTGTTTCTCCTGGGTGCTGTCCCGGGCCGCACGGGGAGCCTTGGTCGTCTGCATCGTACACACACAGGACCTCCTTTCTAAAGCCCCAGAAATTCTAAATTCTGAACCACATCTGGCTTTGGTTTTGGGCTAAGAGATTATGGGGCTGAAGAGATTCAGCTGATAGGTGGTTAGGGGAGCCAGCCCGTGCCGTGCTCACATGTCAGGGTGTGTGTAAAACTCCTGGCAGCTGGCAGACGTCCAACAAATGCAGCTATTAATCCTCCCGTAACTCCTCCATTTGTGTGTTTACACGCCCCCCTCTGGGTGCTTTGGTTTCCCAGCACCTTTACATTCGGCATTCCAGCCTTTATCCTTCCATAATCCAGTATTGTCCATAAATCATAAGTAAGCTGAATCTGCAATAAGTGTCCATCATCCACTCTGTGTGTGTCTGGGCTGGATGTCCTGATGGTGCATATGGGACACGGTCCCTGCTGACAGAGAGCTTAGAAGTTAGTTCTAGAAAGAGAAAATGTGGAAGGCTTTTTAGAAGCACCTATTTAATAGCATTTAAATCCAAGAGGCCTGGCGTGGCCCCCGGCAAACTTTTACAGAGGAGGTGGGATTCTTTTTTTTTTTTTAAGTTTATTTATTATTTTGAGAGAGGCGGGGGGGGGGGGGGAGGGAGAGAGATTCCAAAGCAGGCTCTGTGCTGTCAGCACAGGGCTCAACAGGGGGCTCGAACCCACAAACTATGAGATCATGACCTGAGCCAAGATCAAGAGTGGGCTGCCCAACCCTCTGAGCCAGCCAGGTGGCCCGAGGACGTGGGGTTCTTGTGGGCACAGAAGACCTTTTCGCTTTAGACTGATAGACCCCTACAGGGCGCTCGAGTGGCTCAGTCGGGTGAGTGCTGGACTCGTGATTCCCACTCAGGTCCCACGATGGGCCCTGTGCTGAGGGTGGCGTCTGCTTGAGATTCTCTCCCTCGGCCCCTCCCCTGCGTGATCGCTCTGAGATAAAGACCGGAAATGTAGAGGGATTGGCTCTTGGAATGTAAGTGCTCAACTTGTCACTCACAGCGCAGCCTCGCCGGGCGGAGGGCCTGGGGCCGCCTCGCATCTCTCGCGGCCTCTCTGGACGGTTCTCAGTGTCTCATGACCCCCGTGTGTGCCACAGAAACACGCACACATGCAACTCTTGATTTGGAGCTGGTGACTGGACAGCCGGCCTTAAACCGTTGGCTGAAAATTTAGAGACATTTTTATTCTTTTACCTTGACAAACAGCTCCCCTCCTCCTTTACTTATTTTTCACTGTGGAGACTTAGAATCTTGGTTTCTCTGATATTCTTCAGAATTCCTTTGATCCGTGACTGAGCTGAGCTGGGTTAGGGAAAGAATTGGGCTGTTTTTGGTGCGCAGTAGCGGATGACAGTCACCAGCGGTCCCAAACTTCCCGTTGTGAGGCCTCCTCGCCAAGAAGAGTGGACATGGGGCTCACACGTGCAGCGTTCTTAAGCACCCTGTTCTTTTTTTTTTTTTAAGTTTATTTTGAGAGCGAGCATGAGTACGTAGGGGCAGAGAGAGAGAATCCTGAGAAGCCTCTGCACCGTCAGAGCCCGATGCGGGCTCAGTCCCGAAAACATGCATGACATGGCCTGAGGCAAAACCAAGAGTTGGACGCGTAACCTACTGAGCCACCCAGGTGCCCCGAAGCAGCCTGTTTTCAACACAGGGTTTTTATGATCTGTTTTATCTGAAATTAGCATGAATTTTACCTTTTGTTATATAATATGTTCTAATGTTACAAACGTCTAAAAATCTGTTTGTCAAGATTTACCGTCCAGGACCAGGAAATGTGCCAGTTATTCTCGTGGTGCCCTGCGTGGCCACCACAGCCCGAGAAGCTCAGGAAGGGACTCTGACCTTCGTGGGCGGAGCAGGACCCGTTGTTGAGATTCATACCTTTAATCCCTTAATCACTTGTCCTCAGTGTTTTTTTGCTTTTGGCCCTTAAGGGTGTATTTACTCCACTTGCATATTTGGTGCCTCTTGGTTTAGATAATTTAGCTAATTGGCAACTAGTTTTGATCTTATTATCAAAAATTGTGATCTGGATTCCATCATTACGAGTCCTGTCCAGGAGCATTTGGAAGGCCGAGAGACTCGCTGGATGCGCGCCCTGTGTGTGAATGTTCCGAGACGGATAGGAAGATGTTACCTCAAAACCTCGGTGGTAAACTGATGTGGAAATCTGATACTGCACGTCTCCAGTGGTTTCAAGTGTGTAAGACTTACTAAGCTTTTTGTTGAGAGCAGTGTGCTTAAAAACTGGTAGGTAGGACAGAATGCCCAAATCAGACTGCAACTCAGTCCATGAATTCTGTGCTGCTAGAAGCCCCTTTGAGTAGGGTCCCCCCCTGGACAGTAGAGAGGCCCTGCTCAGGGGTGTTTTGGGGCCTGAAGCCATAACTGCCCAAGCTTTCCTTTGGCCTCTCCCCCAGCTGATGGGCAGGAAGGGCCGAGGAGGTCCCAGGGAGCTGCGGGAGTGCGGCCACCTGGGATTCCCCCAGGGCTGCACCCGGAAGAACACCTCTGCAAGGCCTTGTTTTCAGGTGTGTCCTACAGGGCTTTGGTCAGCACAGGCGTTTTATTTACCTGGAGGGTCTTCATCCTGTGGAAATGGAGAGGCCTGGTAACGAGTCCCGCACCTGGAGGGTGAGTCCTTCCAGAGACTCTCACATCTAGACTTAGATCCCTCCAAAGGACGCGTTTGCATTTCTCGATGTCACGGTTCAGAACCCTGCCAGGGTGGCTCATGCGCCTGTGTAAGTACCTGTTTTGCTTTCGGTTTCACTATAGGGTGCAATTTGGGCTATTTTTAAATGAGCACTTTTAGAATTGAATCCGTTTCCTTGGTTGTATTAATAATAGGAAAAGACCACGTGGTGTCTAGGATAATGTTCTCAATGGTGGGGGGGGCAGTTTTGTCTCCCAGGGGATATTTGGCAATGCCTAGAAACTTGCTGGGGGGTAGGTGGGTGGGGAACCCTGCTGATCTCTAGTGAGTGCAGCCCAGGGATGTAAGCGTCCTAGAGTGTCCAGACACCCCCAATGACAGAGTCTTCTCTGGCCCAAAACGTCAGGAGTGCTCAGGTTGAGAGACCTGGTACAGAGAGACGTTCAGAGATGTTCTTCCTCAATTTCCTGGGGGCGTATGACCGTGCAGATTCAGTACGTTTGCAAGGTGAGGTGCTTCTATAAAAATTCAATCTTTGGTCATTAAATGAGATCTTAAGGAGTAGGAAAATCTCTTTCAACACCGTGAGGTTCTACTGAAGTATGTAGTAAAGTCAGCAGAGGGAACTGGGTGGGAGGTCAGAGCGCCTTGGGCAGAGCCTAGATGTCATCAGTCTGTTTCGATAAACGCTTCCTGAGACATCATAATTTACATTGAAACCGGTTGGCAGGATGGGAATTTTTGAGAGGTTACCATTTGAAAAATAAAAGAATTTTCCAGCTGTGGTTCCCAAGTTCCCCGGATGTGTCTTTAACTCCTAACCCCTTTTGAGCTTTTGCCCAATGCATTTAGTTAACAACTGTTGGCTGAGTTCTCAGTGTGTCCAGGCCCCATTCTGAGTGCCAGTGGTGCAGCGAGAACCGTGCAGGCAGCTTGTGGTGTCCTGTGTCGTAAGGCAGGGCTTGAGGGCAGAGAGGGAAGTGCATGTGCCGGTTCCAGGATGGAGCAGGGTTGGTGGGGGCGGGGGTGGGGTGGGGTGGGGGAAGCCTAGCGCTCCGTGTAGCTGGCCTGGCAGGAGGAGGTGTCTGTCCGTGAGTCCCGAGCAGGAATGATTAGACACAACTGAGGCTACTTGGTTTCACGTGGGTGTCACCTAGCCTGTTGCCAAGAACTCTTGGTCCTTTCTACCCACGTCTAGTTGCTTAAACCAGATCACTGGGGAGATTCCTCGAGCCCTCTCTGTGCCTCCCGTCGGTGGCACTCAGTCCCAAGTCCTGCTTTCCCCCACCTCCCTGGCCCCCAGCCGGGTCTGGGCCTCTTGCCTGCGCTGGTGGACTCTGACTGGTGTCTCCACCTGCCCCAGGTCACTCCGGGCCCCTCCCACGGAGCTGTCACCAAGGCCTTTTAGAAATGAAAGAGGCTGCCTCCCTCCCTTCTCTGAAAATCCCCCCCGTGGCTGCCCTCTGCACCCAGAAAACACAGTGCCCCGCAGCGCTTCTGCACTGCCCTTCCCGCCTGGGCTCCGGCCGCCCCGAGGGCCTCTTCCTGGGAGAAGCTGCGGGCCCAGGGCCCTACCCGGTCCCCTCTGGACCAGGGCCCGCCCCGCCTGCGTGTTCTGCCCTCTTCCTCCTGCCCCTCCGCCCTCCTTCCCGCAGAGCTGGGGTTTTTGCATAGGGGATTTTTCTCTCAGTTATTTTTTCCTCACCTTTTGGAGTTTTAAAAGAGCCGAGGCAGCAGGGGTGTGTGTGTGTGTGTGTGTGTGTGTGTGTGTGTGTGTGTGTGTGTGTGAGAGAGAGAGAGAGAGTGAGAGAGAGAGAGAGAGAGAGAGAGAGAAAGAGAGACACCACGCCTCCCTGGAGTCCTCGGTCCTAGGCCTGGCTTTCACGGGGCACAGGCCGTACCGTGTGCTGGTTGCGGTAGTTAGCTTTTAAAGCAAAGCATGGTGAGTTAGTAGGTCTTTCTTATTACAAAAAAGGAAATGGAAAACCAGTGCCACAGTTTGGCATAATTATTCCAGCATGCAAATCTGTGCGGAAGGAAGTCAAGGCAGTGTGCCTCCATGCTCGGCTGGTCCTTGAGACAGGTCTCGAATAAAGTCTGTTCAGTGCGGAAGAAGGCACACTCCAGGTATGTCTGGCCTGGTGCTCGGACCAGCAGGATCTAGGAAGTTGGCACAAAGGATCTGTTTGTTTTTGTCCCTGATTTGCCACAGACTGATGCTGGAGAATTCTCAAGTTTCCAAATAGAGAATGAATATGAAAGAAGGCTCACAGTGGTCAGGAGTTGAGGGATTCCCAGATGGCCTCTAAGGGAAGGAAATGTCTTAGAAGTTATTTGTAATGATTTGTTGGTGATAGAGAAACTTCTGAATTTTTCTGGCAGGTGGATCCCAGACATAGAGCCATTTTACAAGAAGTAATAAGCTGGAAATACTGAAATACATTATACTAAAGAGGGAAAAATACATCTTCTTAGCTGACTATTGTTTCTAGAAAAATTGGAGTCCTACTCTCAATTTTGATGGTTTTGAGCTGATAAGATTGGTTTTTTTTTTTAAAGTTTACCTATTTCTTGGAAACTGAATTTATAGCATGTGAGAATTTTTTTTATGTTCTATAGTAGAATCTTTTATGGCGTAGAATTTTAAAGACCTGGATGGGGATGGGTCTTCGAAGGGAAACCTCGGTTTGGCTGAGGAAAGTTCATCCGAGGCACCAGGGGCTCAGTCAGCTACGCGTCCGACTCTCGATTTGGGCTCAGGTTGTGATCTTAGCAGTTGATGAATTCAAGCCCCTGATCTGGCTCCGCGCCGACAGCACGCAGCTTGCTTGGGATCCTCTTCCTCCCTCTCTCTCTGCTCGTCTCCTGCTGGCGCTTACTCTCTGTCTCTCAAAATAAATAAACATTTAAAAAATTTTTAAAAAAGGAAAGTTCATCGAATCGAACGTAAACCAAGGAGGTTCACCTAACTCCACAGACAGTGGTCGTGTGTTCAGGTAGCCCTTCCGAAATCTGCTTTCCCAAAGCCAAGTCGTTTGACTACTTGTAATGGAAAATGTGTAATAAGTAATCTAAAACTTAACACACTACACTTAAAAGCAACCAGTTTAAAAGTTTTATGGACAAAGTACCTTACATGTATTTGTATTATGTGGTAGATGATATAGGGATAGAATGGATTTTTTTTTGGCCTTCAGAGAACACGCAGTCTGAGGAGGGGCAGACGTGCAGACCGTACGCATGAGCTTAGATGAGGCAGAACAGTGCGGGAAGTCTCAGAGCAGTAGCGCTAGTCGTCGTGGTAGAACTAGAGGCGTCATGGAAAGGGGCAGCAGGTCGCGCCGTGGGAGGAGTGGTTTCTAACGCAGAGGCTGGCAAACAGCTGGTCTGAGGGTGTTTGCATGCTTTTAGAGGGCTGTAAAAATAAGCAAAGAATAAACTTATGTAACAGAGACCATCAGTGCTCATGAAGCCTAAAATGCTTATTATCTGGCCCCTCCCATAAACAGAAGGAGGTTGGCTGACTCCTGGCTTTAGGGGGTCAGGAAATGCTTTACAGAAACTAAAAATAGAGAGGTGCGCGGATGGCTCAGATCGTGATCCCAGGTTCGTGTGGCTGAGCCCCATGTCAGGCTCTGCGCTGAGCAGGGAGCCTGCTTGGGACCTCCCCCTCCCCCTCCCCCTGCCAGCCTGTGCACGTTTTCTCTCTCTAGAGCAAAAACCAGAACCTACTAAAATTTGAGCTGGTATTTTATAGGATAAAAATGATATTTTGACCTTCAAGGCAGCAAGGTTGAGGGTAAGGGTGTTGCTGTGGGAGGGCCAAAGTGTCAGAAATGACGGGGGGGGGGGGCCCAAAAGTACTACTAGGGGGTGGGGGGCCTTAGGGCTTCGGGTGGGCTGAGTATGTGGGGCCTGGGGTCCGGGAGGAAACAGTCACTGGTCATCTTAAATAACAACGTTCTGAAGTGAGGCATGAACCATCAAAAACTTTTGAGTCGGAGACTGTCAGTGTTATTAGTAGAGTTAGTTGTGAGAAATTGAGGTAAAAATCTCATTTTTTCTGAGAGATTCTCTCTTGAACTGTAAACTAGTTCTTTGAAGTGCTTGTGTCCCTTAACAGGCCACTGGCTTAATGGTGCGTGTCACAGAGGGTCCGGGATTCCTAGTTTAAGGCTTAAAGATTGGTTGGTGTGTTTCTCAGGCTTACTTATTTACATTTTTCAGCAACAGAAAACATTTGTGAAGTCTTCCTACCCCTGTACACTGAGGAACTTGACAGAATCTCTAAAAAGGTAGAAAAATTCTTGTTGAAATCAATAATTGTATTTCAGCTGTTAAATTTCTGCACAGAGAATTTAAAATTTGTGTACTCTATCACATCAGCTTGCCTAGTTGTGGTTCTGTTCTTTGAGAGGCGGAGTGGGGGAAGCCCTGGAGCCAGGAGCCGCTCTGAGGGCAGAACCTTCAGTCACCTGCTTCCAAAAGGGGGTCTCCCAGGAGAAGTCTGCGTAACAGTACCCTACCTTCATGCGCGGATTACCCAGAGAAAATGCGTGACGAGAAAGAAGAACAAAACAGACTTTTACGTTGTGCCCCCAGTATTGATGTTTTCCGTCTCTTTTCCAGCATGTGTGCCCTTAGATCATTTTGTGAGAATCCCGTCCTGTGGGGCACACTTGGCACCCTGCGGCCGAGGGAGGCTGCCTGCTAGTTGAGGGCGGTGCTCCCTCCCGAGGGCCCCCGGGTTGGTTCTCCGCCGAGCAGGTGAGGCCGCGGTGCTGCTCTGAGCCACTCACTAGCAGGGAACCATCGGCCTGTGACTACTTTGTGCACAAGTCAGAACCGTGATCTCAGGGTGCGAAGGTGATGAAGGCCTTCATTCAAACCTCTTGATTGTTTTTTTTCATGTTTATTTATTTTTGAGAGATGGAGAGAGAGCACAAGCTTGGGAGGGACAGAGACAGAGAGGGAGACACAGAATCCAGAGTAGGCTCCAGGCTGAGCTGTCAGCACAGAGCCTGATGCGGGGCTCGAACTCAAGAACTGTGAGATCATAACCTGAGCCGAAGCTGGATGGATAACTGACTGAGCCACCAGGCGCCCCTAAACCTCTTGATTTGATTCTAAGCTTCAACCAAAGTTGCCCAGATGGACTAACCTTGGGAAGAGGGTACTGGCCCAGCTAAGTAACAGTTGCCTTTGTGACCTGAGTCCTTCACCAGAGTTGTCCCTGAGGACTCCTGACCAGTCCTGGGAGGTCAGGATCCCCCCCAACCCCCACCCCACCCACCCAGGCCTGTCCATCCATCCAGAGCCTCCCTCTCCACCTTGTCCCCAGAGTTGCCATGGTCTCTGAACACAGCCACCACCCTTAGTGGGGCTGTGTGACTCCTTTCTCCTTCAGTGGGAGATGGGCCCCTCGGTATTAGCAGTGAGCGTGCTGAGCCCTGTGGACTTCACTTCAGAGGACAGTCACCCACATGAATGGCACCTGCTTACGTTTGCCCTGTCAGGAGGAGCTGTCCAAGAGCCATTCTGCCCCCGTACCAGAGTCTTAGTGTCCTGGAAGGAGGGAGTGTGTGTGTGTGTATGTCTTTGTTTGTTTTAAGGAGAAACCCAATGTGTTCGTGATAGAATAGAGAAAATGCCAATATTTCCCAGTGCCTCATCACTGTTGATATTTTGGTATGTATCATTTATCTCTTTTTTAGGACCACACTTTTATGCATTAAAAAAATTGGAACATACTTATATAATTTTTAGTTTTTAAAAACACCCCTTTAAAATACAAAAACACTCCCTTTTTATTCAAAAAGGAATGCCTAAGAGCACCTGGGTGACTCAATCAGTTGAGCATCCAACTTTGACTCATGATCCCATGGTTCATGAGTCTGAGCCCCGCGTCAGGCTCTGTGCTGACAGCTCAGAGCCTGGAGCCTGCTTCAGATTCTGTGTCTCCCTCTCTCTCTGCCCCTCCCCCACTCATGCTCTGTCTCTTTCTCTCTCTCAAAAATAGACATTAAAAAAAAAAAAAAAGGAATGCCTGTTCAGTTTCAGGAAAATTTTTTTAATAGGCAAAGCCAAAGATGAAAAATACATAGGAATAAGACAAGTATGCTCACTCTTGCCACTTTTATTGAACTTAGTATGGAAGTCTGAGCCAGAAAAATTAGGCAAGAAAAAGAAAGAAAAGGTATCCAGGTTGGAAAGGAAGAAGTAAAAATCACTGCTCTCAGATGACACGATTATATATAGAAAACCCTACAGACTCCAGCAAAAAACTATTAGAACTAATAAATGAATTTGGGAAAGTTGCAGGATGCAAAATCAATACAAAAAACTTGTGTTTCTGGACACTAACAAACTATCAGAGAAATAAAGAAAATGATCCCATTTGCAGTTGCATCAAAAAAGAATAATGGGGCGCCTGGATGGCTCAGTCAGTTGAACGTACGACTCTTGAATTCAGCTCTGGTCAGGATCCCAGGACTGTGGGGTCAGGCCCCACGTAGGGCCAGCACTGAGTATGGAGCCTGCTTAAGATTCTCTCTCTCCCTCCTTCTCTTTCTTTTTCTCTCTCCCCTCTCCCTCTATCCCTTTCTTCCTACTCATGCTCTCCTTCCCCCCCCAAAAGAATGAAATACTAACCAAAAAATGGAAGACCCATCCACTGAAAACTACAAGACGTTAATGAAAGAATTGAAGAGGACACAAATAAAGAAAAAATATTCCATATTTATGGATTGGAAGAATCAATTTTTTTAAAATGTCTATACTACCCAAAGCAGTCCGTAGATTCAGTGCATTTTGTATAAGATTCCAATGACATTTTTCAAAGAAATAGAACAAATAATCCTAAAATTTGAATGGAATTACAAAAAAAAACTCTGAACAGCCAAAGCATTCTTAAAAAAAATTTTTTTTTAACATTTATTTATTTTTGAGAGTGTGGTCAGGGGAGGAGCAGAGAGAGAGAGGGAGACACAGAATCTGAAGCAGGCTCCAAGCTCTGAGCTGTCAGCACAGAGCCCAATGCAGGGCTCAAACCCATGAACCATGAGATCATGACCTGAGCCGAAGTCGGACGCCTAACCGACTGAGCCACCCAGGCCCCAAAGTAAGTCTTGAGAAAGAACAAAGCTGGAGGTAGTATGCTCCTTGATTTCAAACTGTACTACAAAGCTATAGTAACTAAAACAGTATGGTATCAGCATCAAAAAAAAAAAAAAAGGATACATGAATCAATAGAACAGAAGAGTGAGCCCAGAGATAAACCCATGAATATATGGTTGGTTTTTACCACAGAGGAGCCTAGAATATATTATGGGGAAAGGACAGTCTTTCAGTAAATGGTGCTGGGAAAACTGGGTCACTACTTCATGCCGCATACAAACCTCAGAACAGGCTAAAGACTTGAACATGAGACCTGAAACTATAAAACTAGAAAACACCGCAATAAGGTCCTTGACGTCAGTCTTGGTGATGAAGTTCTACATCTGACACCAAAAGCAAAAGCAAAAGTAAGTGGGACTGTGTCACGCTGAGAAGCTTCTGCACAGCAGCGGACCCGCCGTCAGCGAGATGAAAAGGCGACCTACTAAACGGGAGAAATATGTGAAGCTGTGTGTCTCTTAAGGGACCAATAGCCAAAATATATCAATAACTCCTACAGCTCAATAGCAAAAAAGGCCCAAAGCCCCAAACCAGAAAAAACCCCTAAACAATCTGATTTAAAAATGGGCCAAGGATCTGAATAGACATTTTTTCCCAAAGAAGACCTACAAATGGCCAACAGGTATATGAAAAGATGCTCAACCTCATTAATGGTCAGGGAAATGCAAGTCAAAACCGCAATGAGATAGCACCTCCCATTTGACAGAGTGGCTAATCTCAAAAAGACAAGAAATCATAGGCGTTGGTGAGGATGTGGAGGAAAGAGAACCCTTGTGCACCGTCGGTGGGGATGAAAATCAGCACGGCCTCCACGGAACATGGTGTAGAGGCTCCAGACCATGCGGACCACCTACTGATCCGGCAGCTCCACGTACTGTGGAATCTTCTTCAGCCATGAAAAAATGAAATCTTGGCATTCGCAACAACATGGATGGACCTTGAGGGCATTATGCTCTGAGAAGTAAATCAGACAGAGAAAGACAAATACCGTTATCATTTCTCTTGTATGTGGAATCTGGGGGGGGGGGGAAGCTTAGAAGCACCTAGGTGACTCCGTCAGTTAAGCAACTGACTCTTGATTTCAGGTCCTGAGCCTGCGGTTTGATAGCTCAGTCTGCACGTCGGGCTCTGTGCTTGATGGGATTCTCTCCCCCCACCCTCTCAAAATAAATAAATAAACTTAAAAAAAAACTTATACGAAGAACAGATTGGAGGAAGTATAGTACATTATTGACTGACACCTGAAAATAGCTTTTTATCTAGTAATTTGTGATCATCTCCTGTTAAGAAATAAAAAAAAGATGAAAAATGTAAATAAGATCCTGTCTACTCAGACCACTACTGTACGTGCTCTTCTAAGCCATTGGCGGGGGGGCATATGTATTTATTTTTTAAATAAAAGTAGATTTAAATAATACCGTTTTATAATTTGTTTTTTAAAATAGTAACCTTATTGAGATGTAATTCAAATATAATATTCACCATTTTAAAGTACAACCCAACCATTTTTAGTATATTACAGAATTTTGCAATGATCACCACTTACTAATTTTAGAACATTTTCATCATCCCAGAAAGAAACTTTGTGCCCATTAGTTGTCACTTCCCATCCTTCCCTGCTCTCAGTCCTAGGCAGTCATCAGTCGACTGTTTCTATTGATTTGCCATTTCTGGAAATTCATCCGAGTAGAATCGTGTAGTGTGTGGTGTTTGCATCTGACTTCATTCACACAGCATAATGTTTTCAAGGTTCATTCATGTGGTAGCATGTGTCAGTGATTACCTTTTATAGGGAAAGGGTTTTCCATTGTATGGATAAACCACTTTTTCCTAACTGTCGTATACATAGCTGGTGATTTGGTAACTCCGTGTTTAGTATTTTGAGGCACGGCAGGGCTGTCAGGCTGCGACATCTTCCACTCCCAGCGGCCGCGTGTGACCACTCCGGCTTCTTCACATCCTCACCGACACTGGGTATTGTCCATCGTTTTTTCTTTTAGCCATCCAGCAGTTTTTCACTGCGGTTTTGATTTCCATTTCCGTAGTCACTAATGAGGTTACGCATCCTTTCATGTGCTTATTGACCATTTAGGTATCTTCCTTGGCAAAATACCTATTCATATCCTTTGTCCATTCGTAAAATCAGGCTGTCTTTTTGTTATTGAGTTATAAAAGTTCGTTACATACTCTGGATACAATTTCTTTATAAGTATATGATTTGTAAATATTGTCTCACGTTCTTCGGGTTATCTTTTCACTTTCCTGATGGTCACCTTTGATGCAGAAAATTTTTAACTTTGGCGACATCCACATTGTCTATTTTTTCTTTTGTTGCTTTTGCTTTTGGGGTCATACCTAAGAAGCCACTGCCTCATTGAGGGTCATGAAGATATATACCTACTTTCTTCTAAGAGTCTTATAGTTTCAGCTTGTGCCTTTAGCCTTTGATTCATTTTGAGTTAATCTTCATGTATGGTCTGGGGTTGTGGTCTAGTTTCAGTCTTTTGTGTGTGGATATCCAGTTGTCCATTAGCTAAAAAGACTACTCTTTCTTCATTGAATGGTTGTGGTACCCTTGTCAAAAATTAACTGACCACAAACGTAAGGGTTTACTTTTGGACTCTGAATTTGATTCTGTTGATCTGTGTGGCTACCGCTATGCCAGTGCTGTCTTGATTACTTAGGTTGGTAGCAAGTTTTCAAATTGGGAGTTGTGAATCCTCCAAATTTGCTCCTCTTTTTCAAGATTGTTTTGTCTATTCTAAGTCCCTTGCATTCCCTATGCATTTAAGGGTCATTTTGTCAATTTCTGCAAAATATAATTTTCTTTTATTGTACCATGAGCGTTTTCCTTTCTCTTAGACTGTAATTGTGCAGTTCAGTACAGTAGCCATGATACATGTGGGTGGTGAGCTTGTGAAAAGTGGCCTTTTCAGATTGACGTGTGCTGTAAATATAAACCGACATCTGGTTCTGAAGAGTTAGTGTGGGGAAAAAGCACAAACTATCTCATTAATAATTTTAGTGAATTAATAATTATTTTATGAATAATTTCATATTGGGTTAAATAATATACAATACATAAGTTTACCTATTTCTTTTTACCTTTTTAATATGACTACTAGAAGCTTAAAAATTACGTGATTCTTGGGGAACCTGGGTGGCTCAGTTGGTTGAGAATTCAACTTCAGCTCAGGTCATGATCTCACGGTTCATGGGTTTGAGCCCCGCATCGGGCTCTGTGCTGACAGCTCAGAGCATGGAGCCTGCTTCAGATTCTGTGTCTCCCTCTCACTCTCTCTGCCATTCCCCCACTCCACTCTTTCTCTCCTTTAAAAATACATGAATATTTTTAAAATTAAAAATAATAAAATTATGTGATTCTTATATTTGTCTTAAATGTAAGTATTATTTATTTATTAAAAATATTTTTAAACATTTATTTCTTCTTGAGAGAGTGAGAGTGAGCAGGGGAGGGGCAGAGAGACATGGACACAGAACCCGAAGCAGCTTCAGGCTCTGAGCCATCAGCACAAAGCCCAGCATGGGGCTCGAACCCACAAACTGTGAGATCATGACCTGAGCTGAAGTCAGACGGTTGTCTCTACTGAGCCATCTAGGTGCCTTGACAGAATTTTTTAATAGCATGGTATAAAGTTTTTTGATTCATGTCTTTGTTGTTGGACACTGAGATTGTTTCCAGCTTTCTCTATTTTACACAGTGCTGTGATGCGGCCAGAACAGAGTCCCTGAGGAGTGGGCAGTGTGGCTGCCGCTTCTAAGTCTGGGCGCACATGCAGACTTGCCTATTACAGACTTGAGTAAGTGAGGGAATATTTCCTTATTAAAAATAATAATGTGCCAAAATAAGGCTGTAAACAGACTCAAAAAGTAACTGCTTGAGCCTCCCTCCCCCTGTGTTAGGGTCTGTTCTAAGAACCGGGAGCACAGCGGTGGGAGAATCCGGATTCCAGCCCTCACGCAGCCTGTGTCGTAATAGGGGAGGGATGGTCCGTGACCGGGAACTGCGTCCGTTCCCGCCGAGGAGCAGTGCCGGGAGGACAAGGAAGCCCCTGGCGGCGGGGGCGCCGGCCTGGGAGACTTGTCAGGGACGCCTTTCCGAGCACGTGGCTGGAGCAGGGACTGGACGAAGCACGGAAGGGAGCCGAGTGCAGATGTGGGAGAGGGCTGTTTAGGTAGCGGGTCTGGAAGTACAGAGACCTTGATGTGGGAATATGCGTGTTGTGTCTGGGGAGCAGCAAGGAGGCCAGTATAGCTAGAGCTGGGCCAGAAGTACTGGGATTTACATTTTGAAAATGGAACTGACAGTGTTGCTGATGGATTGGCTGGGGGGCGTGTGGGGAAGGGGCAGCCTCCATGCCCTGAGCCGCGGCGTGGTACCGTTTACCGAGCCAGGGGCCCCCGGAGCTCCGTGTTAGGCCTGTTAGGTTTGAAATGTGTCTTGAGTGGAGATGTTGTTGGGTTGGTAACTGTGATACATGAGTTTGGAGGTCACAGAGGAGGTGGGCTAGGAATGCATATTTGGAGTTCAACAAAACAAAACAAAAACCTACCCGAACATCAAGCAAGTTGAGTGAGAAATGAGACACGGAGGTCTTTGGGGACTTTGGGGAGACAGGTGTGCGTAGGCTGTGCTGAAGGGGTGGGCGGGGGTCTTCAGCGGAGAACGGGAGGGACGTGTGGATTGAGAGCTCCTCGGGAGAGTTTGCTCGGAGGTGGCATGAATGATGGGGCACGCGTGAAGGGGGCAGGTTGCTGCTCCCTGTGCCCTGGCAGGAGCGGGCCAGGAGAGGCTGGAGCGGACCGGCAGGCCCTCCGCCCAGCGTGGCCGCAGCCCCCTGAGAAGCGGAGTGACGGGCGGGAAGGGGGCTGCGGGGTTTGCTACGGAGTCAAAGTGAAGTTTGCGTGAATTTTTAATATGGAACCTAGGACTTCGCAGAAATCGAGTTACTTCAAAGTGCTTACCCTTGGGGCTCTCTCTCCTGTGCCTTCGGGGGGGTATTTTGGTGGGAAAGTTGGAGAAGCCACTTAGTTATTGTATTCTATTCTTATGTTGTTAAATCTCACCCAAGTGAGTATTTAACCTTAAAGAGTTTGAGATTCACTTACGCATTTTGTTTTCCTTAATAGAGCTGTTGCAGCTGCTCCAAATAGCCCTCCATTTGTGTGTCCTAATTGTCGCTTGGCAGGCACCTCCCTCTGCACCAGGAGGGCCCGGGCGGGGCCGTAGGTGGGGACGCCCTCGTTCCCACCCCTCTCCACTTGCTTTGGAGGAGAGGATGTGGAAGAGGGCAGGCCCGCAGTGCAGCGCCCTCCAGGAGTATTTCAGCATCGCTTTTCCTCTTTTCTCAAAACACTTACACATGCTGCACATCTTTTAATTCTGACAGGGCGCTTTGGGTGAGCCGAGCGTAGTGCTATTAGCCAGCCTTTTATGATACTTAACAATCAGTAGTGATTAAACATTACTTGGCTTCTTTCCTTTAGTCACATTTGCCGGCTTTCTTTCTACACAGTTTTCGTATGATAACCCCGCACCCCGACTTGGGTTTGCATCCTTCTTAGTAGAGAGCGCTGTGGGCGGTTTGAATTACCCCTGTGACTTCATGGGATGGGAGCCCCTGTGTGAGAAGTCAGGTCTGCCCCTCTTTTGTTGTCAACCCCTGAGATGGCCATGGCCTGGGGTGCTTGGTCTGTAATCAGTGCTTTATTTGATGACTCGGCCCCGGGCCCTGGCTGCCGAGTTCTCCCACAAGCTCGTGGGCTGACCTGTCTGGAACCCCGAGAGCAGAGGCGTGCCTGCTTCTGCCGGCGGCGCTCCCCACTCCTGCAGGCTGGCCTCCTCGGGTCCCCGGGCCAGGAGGCCTTCCCCGCGCGCGCTCTGCACGGCCACCTGCACCGCAGCGTGTTTGCCGGTGCGGCAGGAACACTCACTGGCTACTTCCGGTCTTCCTCCCCAGCCCTCGGGTCCCCTGAAGGCAGGGACGCTGGTCTTGTTTCCAGCCTAGGACGTCAGCGTCCAGCGAAGGGGCGGCGCACTCGTGCTCAGAGAGTCTATGGAGCGAACACATGCGTGACTCCAGACTTCCGACCCAGATGGCTGTGCCCTCCTCGCCACGAGGGGGGCTCCGGTGTCCGCATGCCAGCCGGGCGTGCCCTCTTGCCGCTCAGCAGGCCTTCACAACTGTTCGTTCGGAGCTGCTGTGCAGGTTGGAATTTTTGAGATTTTAGGATGGAACCTGTGAATATACCGTATGTGTGGAAATCCTAAATAGTGTTTTGTCATCCATCAGATTTTGCAGCAAAGTACATGACTATGCGCTGAGCGGGACAGAGACCGTGGCTGGCCTCATGTGGCGTCAGGGCGTGCTGCCTGGTGAGTTAGGATCCTGTGTTCAGAGCCCTTGGGGTTTCAGAATCACAGATTGAGGATCGTGGACCTGCTTTAGCGAATGTCTATCCGTCAGGCGTCATGCCGTGTGCTGTGAACGCAACGGAGGAAAACAGCCCCGATGTCCTGCGGGCGGCGGGCGGCCACCGTGGTGCGGGGCGTCCAGTACACATGGAGGAGGCAGTGCCGGGGCCCGGGCGTTTCTGTCACCCTCGTTTGCTTTCAAGCAGCGTGCGGTCTGCAGAGCGCTTGGGCCTGTGGCAGGCGCCGCTCCGTTGGGGGGAAGGGCGTGCGACGTGGCGGCGCCGGGTCTTCCTGGATCCCGTTCCCTCGGATCTGGCCACCGGGATTCATGGCACAGAGGATGATGTGTGCACCCTCCATACCTCTGTCTCCTTCACTCGGGTGGGGGTGGGAATGGGCCCCGGGGCTGGTCTGAGGCCCTCAGCCCTGGGACCCACTTCTCTGCGGCCCTCTTGTCTGCAGCACTGGGTCAGGAGTTCTCAGCATTAGATGGGTTGACGTAGGTCTCCTGACTTTTAAAATAGCATCATTTCATTTCAGTATTGATAAGCTACATTTTTGATGTAGATAGAAATTTTCAATTTAATAAAGTCTACCTGGGGCGCCTGGGCGGCTCAGTCGGTTGAGCATCCCGCTTCGGCTCAGGTCATGATCTCACGGTTCGTGGGTTCGAGCCCCACGTCGGGCTCTGTGCTGACAGTTAGCTCAGAGCCTGGAGCCTGCTTCAGATTCTGTACCTCCCTCTCTCTCTGACTCTCCCCTGCTCACACTGTCTCCCTCTCTCTCAAAAATAAATAAAACATTAAAAAAAAAAAAGAGAGAGACTCCTTGTGTTTTATAATTACCCATTCTTGGGGACCAACTAATAATGTAAAAAGTGCGCGGGTGGCTCACCTGGTTGAGCGTCGGACTCTTGATCTTAGTTCGGGTCATGATCCCAGGGTCGTGGGACTGAGCCCCCGTGTCAGGTTCCTGCCGAGCCCGGAGTCTGCTTGGGATTCACGCTCTCCCTTTGCTCCTCCTCTCTGCTTGCTCACACACACATGCGCTCTCTCTAAAAACAAAACATATAGAAAAACCGGTGGCATTATCTTTGTTACAGATGTACTATGTTTATGGAATTGGAAATGTTTGTCTTCTTAGTGTGAGTGTGGATAGATGGCGTAGTTCCGAGCGCTCGCACCTGCAGGGCCTGTGTGAACACGCTGGTTTTCCCCGTGTGGCCTTCAGAGTGTTGTAGAAGAGCGACTTTTGTTTCTAAAGGTCATAATTGAAAAGTTTTGTGTGTCTTAATCGCCTAAATATTTTCTTTCACCGGGATTGTTAAGAAAAACACAGAATGTCACATGCGGGAAAATGTTAAATGGATGCAAACACTATAAGATTTTCCACAGAAGGTTTTGTTCACCGTGAGGCGCCTGGGAAGGCTCCAGTAACGCTTGAGATGGTATCATAACTCTGGAAAAACCATTTCACTGTAGGGTGTTTGCACAAACCGAAGCTGGCATGGCCGGGTCTTGACATCTGCTTAGCTATCCAGGTAGCAAGAGATGCAGTGTCAAAACCAATTTAAAATTACCTATGTTGTCAACATGCAGATTCTCTTGATTCAGTATTTAGGCTGCCTATTTATCAATCTGGGTAGTCTGAAATACAGTAGCATAAAAAGAATTAGATACACCAAACCGAAAATGGGTGCATACCTAAAGTAGTTTCTTTTCTTGATTTTGGTTATAACAGAAGTATCTTCACATCTGTAATTTCTGGTAACTTCATGAGAACACACTGAACTTTGGGGGCACGATAAATTTTCCCATTATGTGAAATGTTTTACACACTGGTTGACTCATTGTAAATTGTGAGTAGACAGGATTCTCTTCCTGCGGAAAATAGAAACACATAATGACGATTTTAGCCAATAGCAAGATTGTGCTTAGGTTACCGCGTTGCTTCCTCTCGGCTGGCTGGTTGAAAACTGAGGGGGGCAGATAATAATGGGAACAAGTTGGGAGCTCTTTTGTTGGGTTTTGAGGATGTAGTCTTCTGTAAGCCAGTTTTTTTTTTTTTATACATGGGTTTATTTTTGTTTGGGGGAGTTTTATGTTCGGTTAATGAATGTGTTTTCTTTGTATTGACTTCAGGTCTTACAAACATTTCTTGGTTTTAAAAACCCAAGCTCTGTTATTTATTTCACAGTAGGAAGTACTAACCAACTGAGGACTTTTCGGTGGTGCTGGTGGGGTTGATGGTTTCCCCGGTGGTGCTCCCCCTTCACGTTTAAAAGGGCCACATAGTCACATATGTGTAATTTATATTTTATATTAAAGTTAAAATCAAATTTTTTCTTGAAAATTTGTTGAGCTCTGAGATTGGGGGGAAAAATTATCCAAAGTACTTATGAGTTGTTTTGAACAATAAGAAGTTTATTTAAAATTATTTGGAAGGGCCACCCCCCAAACAATGCATTGTTAGGGGCATAGTGACGACTCCTGGGATCACAGTTTTCTCCTGTTTGTTTCTGTAAGTGAGGCGGTGAGCTGTGTCTCAGGAGGGACCGTAACTGGTGTCGGGCCCGCGGGGGCATCGCGTGCTGTGCCGCTTACACCTATCGTAGGCATTGCGTCCGGGGCTCTGTGGCATGTTCACGGAGTGGGGCAGTCATTGCCTGTTCCGGATGTTTCGTGTAAATGGAACCGAGCATGTGGTACAATTTGGGGTCTGGCTTCTTACGCTCGGCATCATGATTTCAGGATTCACCCGTGCTGTAGCCGGGATCACCAAGTTGTTCCTTTTTGTGGCCGAATAAAATTTGATTGTACAGATGTAGCACTTTTTATGGATTCATTTTCCCACTGATAGATGCTCAGGCTGCTTCCACGTTTCGGTCGTAATGAAGAGTGCTGTGCGGGACATTTGAGACCCAGGTTCTGTGTCTTCATTTCTCTTGGGAGGAGACCCCGGAGTTCGCGTCAGCCTGTGGCGCCTCTCCGACCAGCTGTTCACGTCTTTGTTTATGTTTGTGAGGAGACTTTGCTCCTGGTAGCTGGGCTTCTCAAGACCTTTATTGGTGACCTGGTGACTCCTGTTTCAGGCCTGAAGCCCCTGGACCCGTGTTGCCTGGAGAAACAGCCAGGATTATAGTATGTTTCTTGCCTAAGACCAGATCACATCTGAGGGCCATCACAGGGTCTTAGCAGAGGCGTGGCCTTTTAGATCTGGGGCAGATCGTTAAGTCTGTTCTTTGTTCAAGCCGACTCAGTGTGTCTGCGTTTTATATTTTTCTTGTATTCTTCTCTCTGCTGCTTCTTGGGGACACCCTTTGTTCTTTGACCCCAGCAGCACAGGGAGTGACAAGGAATGATTTGTGTATTTTCCCTTCAGGCCTGTCTTCCTTTCTTTTCTTCTCTTTACTTTTCTTCTCTTCTCTTTTCTTCTCTCCTCTCTCCTCTCCTCTCCTCTTCTCTCCTTCCTTCCTTCCTTCCTTTCTTTCATTTCATGATAAGTTTGGTGACTGGGTTGTCTCTTGTTGAAGTAATAAACACCTTAAAGTAGTGGTAATACTCTTGAGCATCTTAAGTATGCAAACGAGACATACAGGAATGTTTCCATAATTTGTATCAAATTCATGTAAATATACATTAACAGTGTTAGCCAGTTGCCTGAGTTAGATTATGAATTTCATTACTGCTCTTCAATAAAGGAGCAAGTTCTGCCATGGTCATTCCAGTTAATGGTGAGAACCCTTTAGGTTTCTTGTCATATATTTAAACTGAATTAAGCTTGGAAAATTATGGAGTGCCTTGAAGATCCTGGCTATATTTTGGAACACTTGTGTCCTACATTTTGCGAAGCTTGTACTGTGGGGACCCTTTCACACGCATTGTATCAATGAAACATTCAATCCACCCCACAAGGTTTGTAGGATAGGCCTCGTCCCTTGCCAGTAGACAGGGAGTCCCAAATTCAGAAAGAGCAAAGCAGTTGGTGGGAGAAGTGAGCGTCAGAGGAGACAGTGCCCCTGTCCCTCGGCCCTGCGCCGTGAGCTGAGAGGAGGCGGCATGTGGGGCGGCCAGGCCAGCCCTGGCCAGGAGGGTTCTGCCGCGTCCACAGCAGCCAGACGGCTAACAGCCAAGCAGCGTTGCTTGGACGCCTGGTGGTGCGCTTGTAAAGCCTTCTCCTGTTGTGCCTTGCTGCCTCATCCACAGAGTGAGATAATAGGAGGCCACTCTCCAGGCGAGTGAGGACCCGGTCCATTAGTCACTGGACCTAGTTCCCGTGCGCCGACCGTTGGCTCGCTGCCCTTGGCTTGCAGGCGGTTGGCCTGGAAGGTGCTTTGAACGGTTCTGTGGCATGCTTCTTTCCGAAATCCTCCCCCTCCTCCGGACTCAGCCGTCGGCCTCAGAGGCCCCCATGAGGCCTGCAGTACTAGTGCCACCACCATTCAAGTGGCCCTCGTTGCTGAGGGATGGGGCAAGGGTCTCCTGAGGCATTGCCTGTCCCAGGGGCACAAGACTTGGTGTATGGCCCCTGCTAGCTCCTCCCGACTGTCCTGGGACAGCCTGCTCAGGGCAGAGCTCGGCATTCCTGCACCCCAGGCAGTGGGGGACAGACTCTGTTAGGCAGCTGTCTGGGGCCGGCGGGGGTGTGCCTGCCACTGAGGACCAGCCTTGATCCCTGATTTGGAAGGCACAGTTCTACAAAACGTCTTCTGTGGGGAGTGCCCACCTGAATATGCCCAGAGGCGCTTGATAAAAGTCCCTTCGAGGCTGTTCTGTCACGAGCGAGTCTCTACAAAGCACAGAGACGGCAGGAAGGAACGTCCTCGCCCTGCCTCCTGCCTTCCCCTCTGATCGTCCACCTCGTGCTGTGCAATTATCCAGCCAGCTAGGGATTTGCACTTGAGGTTGGTTTGGTCGAAAATATTCATTGATTCACATCACACCCTTTTTGGGAGAGATCAGGGTAGGAAGGGTACAGTATTTCTGTACATCTGATCTGCCCCACTCCCGTGAGTAAAGCCTCAGGGGAGCCGCGTCTTTTCCAGGCGCTGTTAGTGGACTTCTGTTGGGTGCCGAGAAAAGCAGCAGGTCAGGTGCGGGCCGTGGGGCCAGGGTGCTGGGGTGTGTGTCCTGGCTCCCCGCGGGCCCCAGGCTCCTCAGCCGTCAGACAGAGGGCTCACACAGGGCCTAGGGACTCCTGCGTCAGGAGCAGTGGCAGCTGCACGCGTGACCGCCCCCAGGAAGCGTCATTGGGGGTCCTTCCATTTAGTGTGGTCACTGTGAGGGATGACAGGAGCCCGGAGGAAGGGGCCCTTGCTGCCAGGGCCGGGGAGGGAGTCCGTACAGCCTGCCTGGGAGAGAAGATGCCGAAGCCTGAGGTGTGAAGGGAGTTAGGGAGCCAGGGAGCCGGGAGGAAGGCAAAGCAGACGACTCGCATCGGAGGGAACAGCATGTCTGCGGGGTGCGACAGGTCATTTCTGTCACCAGGATGAGGGGTGACCAGTCGGCTCCTTAAGGTGTGTGTTCATTCACCCAGCCCTTTACCAGGTGTGGGTCAGGGGCGGGAGGGGCCCTCAGATCCGGGGGACGGGGCCTCTTCGACAGCACCCCATCCAGAGGTTCCCCGGAGTCTCTGGACGACAGTAGTTGTCTGCCGAGGGGTGCCGTGGTGCCGGAGCGGGGCATGGGGCCGCCCTGCGAGGCTCAGATCCCTCCCTTCTGCTCGGGCACCACACGCCTCGGGCCTCCACCAGCCATGGCGGTGGTCATGCCCGCCCAGGGCTGCTGGGAGAGTCCGGGGGGCTCCAGGTCACAGCCTTGCCGGGTATGCACCAGCGCCTGCCGAGGAGCGTGTGTGCCCTTTTGAGGAGGCTTTCCCCCATCCCTCCCTTTTCCCATCGAGTGCACAGCTCCTGTCCAGTCTTCCTTCCTCATAAAACTTGTCTCTGTGTCCCCAGACCAGCTCCGGTTCTGCCTCCCCTGTGTGCCGGAGCCTCTGTCATACAGGCGCTCATGCTTGGAGTGACTCCCCCCTCCCCAGTGCCTGTAACCCAACGCGAGCCCTTTCCCACACAGCGTGTGGCCGATTGATGCTCACTGAATCCACTGAATGAGTGAATGAAAATTAAAGGTCACTTAGTAATCATGCTACTATTTTAAGTCTCTTTTTCTGAATTTGGTTGTATGGTTAATGGCTTAGTGTTTCAAGTGCTCTGATCACATAATGGTCTTGACAGTGCCGTGAAGGTAGCTGGGTGTTCAAGGTGACTGCTGCCCACGAGGAGCCAGAGCGCCTCCTGTGCTTGCATTTTCCGGAACGAAAGTCATGGCTCGGCTCGTTCCCAGCAACTCTTTAGTCTGGGTCATGAAGCTGTTGGGTGGCCCACGTGCCGGATTCGCACAGGGAGCCCTTCAGCGTTAAAGTCGGTGTGTCACCGCGCACCTCTCATT
This sequence comes from Suricata suricatta, assembly GCF_006229205.1. Lineage (NCBI taxonomy): Eukaryota > Metazoa > Chordata > Mammalia > Carnivora > Herpestidae > Suricata > Suricata suricatta. The sequence continues at coordinate 2,111,375 of NC_043708.1, read as the reverse complement.
GATCTCCGTCTTCTTACCCAGCACAGTAAATCGTCAAAACCGTCCTCCAGTAAAAACCACAAACCAGTCAGCCTTTAGGAAATACGTTGAAAATCTAGAAATGCCACCCCCCCAGGTGTTTGCAACATTTTTTTAAAGATCCTTGTAAAATCTTTGTGATTCAGAAGGCGGCTTCCTGTGCCAGGGGAGTCTCTCTCCGGCGCTCGCTTCTGAGGTTTGTAGCTTTCAGAAAGACTGCAATGCAGCGGTTACCGAAGTCTCTGTTATTATGGAAACAGCTGGTGGCGAGAGCTCTCGCTCCCTCGCGTGGCCGCCGCCCGTGGCCTGCAGTCTGACGGAGGTGGTAACGGAGGCAGGCCCCCCTCGGACTTGGCTGTTCAGGGATAAGCGCGGGAGTGATCTTTGTGGACGTGTGGCCCGGCACAGGCGTGTCCTGCAGCAGCTCCGTCAAGTTCCTGATGCAGCGGGCTCCCCGGGACGTGACAGTCAGGATGCCTTTGCAGTTTGTGCACGGTGATTTTGTTTTCTTCTCTGTGTTCAGATGGTGGATTATGAGAAGGTAAGGGCTTTAAAAATCAAGCATAATGTGTATTGTAAATGTTCATGACTATCCCTAGAGAAGGTGAAGGATTATGATTGATTGAGTAGGTCTCTTCTGAACCAAAGAAATACAACTTTGATTTCTTACTAAAAGACAGTTTGAACATTTGAGCAGCTTTCTTATGTAGTGTTGATAGATGCCATCTAAATAAATTATCAAAGGTGTTCTTTAAAGAGGTCTGCTTGTTCGACTTACTAAACACGACTGAGTTCCAGAGATGCAGACATGGATAAAAAGGACTTGCTTCTATGACTTAAGCAGTGACAATGTCATTAATCTGGCATGGAGCATTTTGTTTCCCAAAATCTCAACCATATGGCAGTGGATGAGGAAATCTAATTTCCTTACTTCTTATTTGCCTTCAGATGAGCGTTTTCGGATGTGCGGACTCTGTGCTTGTCCTGGGGTGAGTCGGACGCTGCTTCCCGCCGCTCCCCTTTGTGTGTCAATGGGGAGGCTGAGAGCCAGGACTCAGGCTTATTTATTTGTCTATGAATTGGTGGCCCCAAAACTGTATTAAAATGTATTATGGGTGGTAATTTTCATGTGCAGTGCTGAGAGATATGTCAGGGTTACCATGGCAACTGCATGCATTCTGAAAAGCTTATGAATGGGTATGGAACCTTCTGGCGTTTTAAGTGAGATGTTCCAGCTGAGAGCCTGCATTCATGATTAGTGTAGATGAGTTCAGCTGTCCGTGTGGATCACATCCCTTCTCGTTTCCCGGAGCTGTGTCTTCAGCTCGGTCCTCTCTCTGGTAACATCTGCCGCGGTCTCTGGGTGCTTGGCCACGGACTACGGTTAAGAGACGGTTGGCAGCCTCAGGCCGGGGAGCAAGCCTGTGTGCGTCTCCTCCCGACACCTCAGTGTGTGGGTGGTGCAGCGCTGGCTGCGCGGCGGCGCCCCCCCGACGGCGGGAAATCCTCGACACCCCAAGTGCAGCCGCAGCCCCGCGAGCCAGCCGCGTGGCTCTGGCGGAGCTTTTGTCCCTCCGTCCCTCCGAGGAGCTGCTCTCCAGCAGGAGAGCCTGACTTCTATTTCTGGGCTGTCACCATGGCTGGTTTTGGAGAGGGAGGCCCGAGCTAGAGAGACTGGCGTTCACCGTGCCTGTGACACTAAAACATGAAGGCCTATTACCTTCACCACCGAAGGATTGTTTGCGGCTTGTTCAAAATATATGCAGCGGAGTGCTTTGAAAACTAGCTCCCATTGTAAATTTAAACCGTGTTGATACCTTGATTGCATGGGACTGAAATACCTGTTTTCTAATATTTTGAAAAAGGCACCCGGGCAGCTTGCCTGGAGGTCAGAGGCGTTAGCTCCTCGGAGAGGGCCCAGCCTTGTGTAGACTCCATTCTCTTTATCGATGATCATCCAGTCACACAGCTCACATTTTGAACCTGAAGGTAAAGTGAGCTTTTCAGACCCACATCAGCGGGCATTTTGCGGGTGCTCACGTACAGGCCTGAGCTGAGGATCCTCATCTAACTCAGTCCCTTTATTTTACAGATGAGGGAACTGCCACTTGGTTAAGGTCCAGAGCAGGTCAGGACGAGATCTAGCATTGGAACCCGCTCCGGGCTCTGTTTGCTGAGGGTCACTTTCCTGACAGAAGGGTTTTGCTCTCAGTACCTGCTTTTTGCTTTTCTTTTTATTAAAAAAAGAAGAAGAAGGCCTCTCATAATAACAGGAACAGAATTCTCTAATTTATAAAAGTTCCTATTTCCCTTTCTTCTTTATCCCACCATTTACTGAACTTGTACTCAGTGTGCTGGAGACTTGAGGGGGCATCCTCTGCTCCCCAGGCCGTGCGCTGTGCTGACAGGTGCTGCCCTGGGTGCCCGAGCGCCCGACCTGTGTGTCCGCAGCTGCACTTCTGTGCACCTGGTGGCTTCCAGAGAGCCTGGGGGCCCAGTGATCACTGGGGAGAAACCGAGTCATCAGCTATTAAGTCAAGGTCACAGTACTGTGTTTACTAAGGCAAAACAACACAACAATGTTCGGTGCAGTTTACAAAGTTACACCTTACTTATTACACTAGTGAGAGGCTCGGCTTATAGCCTGCTTGTGCCCAGGTTACCAGCTGGCTAGCACCTTCTTCCAGGGCTCAGCGCCTGTGCACCCCGCCCCCCGTACTGAGCTCCATGAGGGCTGGAAGCACATTTCTCGCTCTTGGATCTCAGGCTCAGTACAGAATAGAAACACATTAAGTGTCTCTGGAGCCCCCAAAAGTGGTAGGGCTCTTGCAGATTTGGGCATGGTGGGCACAGTTGGCCGAGAAGGAGTAAGGCAAGGTGCGGGGCCAGCGGCATCTGGGTCCTGTGGCCCAGACCCGTGGTAGGACTCTGGGTCCTGTGGCCCAGGCCCATGGTAGGACACGGGATGGTCTGCATTGCTGAGAACAAGATCGAAAATGCAGTGTTTCCAGGTTTCTCTTGGGTGATCTATAAAGAGCCCAGGACAAATGTGTTGTTACCCATAGATGAGAGAGAATGAAATTACTTCTCTTTTGAGAGAGCTGCATCAAGACAGTCTTAGATGTAAACTCAGGTGCAGAAAGATTTCTGCTGTCCGGTCTTAGGGGACGCTGATTTTCCTCCGTACGAGGAGCCCGTGTCCTAGGTGCCCGGCTAAGGGTCTGACTTAATCAAGTCTCTGAAGAAAGCATGCCCGCAGCATGGTGTTGAGTCCCCTAGGCAGTTCCCAAGTGGTGGGACCCAGAAGGGCGGCCAGCACTCCGACTGCTCACCGCCATTTCAGTCCAGATCCAGGAGGGTACGCTCATTTATGGTAAGTGAGTCAGGCACCGGCGTTAGAAACCTGCGATAAACTAAAAATGAACTCAATGGTATAATTTAATTAAAGTTGTTCTTTGGTGTAGAGGAATAAAATTTATTTTAATTTAAAGAGAATAGTACCTTGACTTGTCAAGATATGACATTCAATTGAAACTGACAAATTTATGGGGCACTTTGGTGGCTCAGTCGTGTAAGCATTTGACTTTGGCCCAGGGTGTGATCTCATGGCTCATGGGTTTGAGCCCCGCGTCGGGCGCCATGCTGACAGTGTGGAGGCTGCTGGGATTCTCCCCCACTCTCTCGGACCCTCTGCATTCAGGCTTTCTCTCTCTCAATAGTAAATAAACTTAAGGGCGCCTGGGTAGCTGAGTCCGTTAGGCATCTGACGTCAGCTTAGGTCATGATCTCACAGCTCATGGGTTTGGGCCTCGTGTCAGGCTCTGTGCTGACAGCTTGGAACCTGGAGCTGCTTCTGTGTCTCCCTCTCTCTTTCTGCCCCGTCCCCACTTGTGTGCACTCTCTCTCCAATAAATAAATAAGTAAACAAGCAAACTTAAAAGATTTAAAAATGACACATTTTCACACTTAGATAAACCCTGCCTATGTTACAAAATGGCATTTCACAGGCAGATTCATTACTTAGGATTATTTTGCAAGGGTCTTCAGACCCTCGGATTGGAATGAGCACCCCTTTCATGTGCTTCCTTGGCAGCTTGAGCTCAGCTGTCAGACATCTGTGTGAGAAGGGAACTTGTATTTTCAGAGTCACTCCCCTGTTGCATTGGAACCGTCTCCGATACAGCAGTAGGGTCGAAGCAGTCTGCAAAGCAGGGGTCAGGATAGAGCTCAAGAGGAAAGGTCTTTTGGTCTTTTCCGTGTTCTAGATTACTGAAGGTAGAAAGCGTGAAATGCTGAAACCTCCAGACAGAGTCTTGTTCAGCCCGTCCTCACCCCAGCCGCGGGGCACGGAGCGGGCTGCCCCGGCCCAGGCGGGGAGCCCCTGGCCAGCTCCCACCCCGGCCTTGCGTCTTGTTGCCCAGAGTGTCGGGTTTGGCAGCTTCGAGCCTTAACTCACGGCCCACACTTCCGAGCACTTTGTTTCCCTTTTTATTCTGCCTGGGATTTTGAAAATGTCCAATAGTGCCAGATGGTTTTCTCATTTATCTTTATTACAACTTGCAGCTACACATCTTATAAAACAAACTCATTTCTTACATTCAGATTTTGCTCCTCTAAAAATTGTGTTTGTAACATTAATTTAGAAGAAGGCTTCTATTATTAAGGTGTTCAGAAATAGCTCTGTACCCTCTTTAATAAAGCTATTTTTGAAATGTAACTTTATGCCTGCCAGTAAATTGCTTGCTTGGGAAAGAAGTGTGAGAAGAAAAGTATGTTTTTTAACATATTTTCTGAGCTGTGGCCAGCAACCCATTCATTCAGTTAATATTTACCATTCACTAACATAATCAGTATAACATATGATTATACTTGTCATATGTATACTTATACCTTTGTATCTGATGGGTGTTAGTGGGTGTGCGCACGTGCGCGCACAGTAACCCCAGAAGCACAGCGAAAAGACTGGTGCCCTCGAGTTACAAGGTGGTTTTTTCCTGTGTAACCTGTAAGACCTAGATATTAAATTGATGTTCGATATCGAACCATTTCTTAAGCACTTGATTTTTATTATTGTATTTATTGTTTATGTTTTTAATATCTGAGAACTACAGAAATAGTTAATTTCTACTGATCCTTCAGATCATGGCCTAAATGTCCTCTCCCCAAGGAGGCCTTACCGGTACCCACTTAAATGGGTGTCACTGTGTGTTCACCGTGAGCCTCTGTGGTAGTTTTCCTGTCACACGCGTGCACGTGTGCGCGCGCACAGACACACAGACACACACACACACACACACACACGTACACGCGCAGTGGCCTCTTCCCGCAGGCGGTCTTCAGGGCCCCGTCTTCCCTGTCCTCGCCTCCCTGCACCGTGCTGGCATCCTTGGTGGCCGTGACGCTCCATGTCCTTCACAGGATTGTCTTGGAAGTTTTCAGGTGTTACTGATCCAACCGAGAAACCTTTTTCCGTGACTCAACTGTCTTCTCACATTGTTGAACACCTGCGAGGAGCCGGAAACAACGAGGACTCGTTACGTCCTGAATGGCCCTTTCCTCTCTCACTCTCCACATTCGTTTTCTTGCAAGTGAACAAATGCAGTGTGAGGGTAGCAGCTTTTAATGCCTCCTTTAAATTCAAGCCCATAGAGCGTTTTAGGAGGATGAGGTAGTTTTGAGAAACTAGTAAAACCGGCCCCGATGCTTCTGACACATTAATACATAGAATGCTCTTTCACTTTCCTCGTGACCGTGCCAGGTTGGGCTTGAACGGCGCTGTCATCAGAGCTGTTTATTGGGTACTTGTGAGAGTGGAAACAGGGACCCGCATCAGACAGGCCTCGGTCCCTGCTGCGGCCGTGTGGGACCTCGCCAGGGGCGCGTGCGGGCATGGCGCGTGGCTGCGGGGCCCCAGCACGGCCAGGCGGTCCCTGCCCCGTGGGCGTTTGTGGCCAGGGAGTCAGCCCTGGGGTTCTTCAGCGGCACTGATCTAAACTACAGATTAAGATTTACTTTCATATTATTTCAGTAGAAAATTTTATTACCGTGGACCTTTTTTTTGCGTTAAAAGTATTGACAGTAGAATATATTCTGTTCCAAATATTGATTAATTTGGGGGGAAACCTAAGAGACTTGATGTTGCATAACAAATCTCTCCTTAAATTCAGTGAATAAATTGCAGTGAATCATAACTATATTGAGCAAAAGCAAACATTGCAGAATAGGGTTTATTTGAAAGACCAATCAGATGAAAATTTCAGGTTGACCTGGAAAGATGTCACACTTCTGTACCACCTTAAGTTAAGACAGTGTGACCATTTGGATGTCATGTAGGAAACTTGGTGCTGGTGGGCCCAGCAATTTTAGCAAGGGTAGGGGCCACCTTTGATTAGGAAGCTGATTTATTCCGGAGGGTTTATGTAGCATGAGAATATTAGATTCAAAAAGATCCTAGAAATATTATATTAGATATCTTACATTTTCAGCATGACTATCTATCTGTAAAAATACATGTGACATTTCATATTTTAGGACGGAAGTCAGCGTGCACTGGTAATGTATATTTGATCATGAGTTCAGGTGATACCTGTCATAGTGTCAGAAACAAAACCAAACTCACCAGTGCAGCATGGCTCCAACACATGGTTTTGTTTCACACGAGAGTGAGTAGTTGTGTTACCCAGTAGCATGGAGTAGTCATGCCGCTGTTAACTAGCTCTTCTCCCTCTTGTGCAAATCCTTTTCTGTCTTTCTTTTTTACGTTTATTTATTTATTTTGAGAGAGAAAGTGAGAGAGAGCAAGCAGGGGAGGAATAGGGAGAGAGAGTAAGTGAGTCCCCAGCAGGTTATACATACAGAACCCAATGTGGGGCTTGGTCTTATGAACTGTGAGATCATGACCTGAGGGGAAATCAAGAGTTAGATGCTTAACCAACTGGGCCACCCAGGGACCCCTGGATAATGCTTTTCAAAAGTAAGCTAAATAATTCTAGTCACTTCTCATATTAAAGTAGCTAGAAACCAAGCAAATAATCAGTTAAATGATGTGAGAAATTTATTTTAGCCTAGCCAAAATCTCAATATCTTCTTGAAATCAAAAATGGCCTTGGTTCAGCTAAAGATGCTATCTTTGGTGCATCTGCTGGTGAATGTCCTGTGTAAGTCCTAAGGGAATAAATAAACTCTGGAGATGTCAGTGCTGAATTTCAAAATAGGGAAAAAAGATGCTTGGTTTTAATGTTTTATTTATTTTTGAGAGAGAGACAGCATGAGCAGGGGAGGGCCAGAGAGAGAGGGAGACACAGAATCGGAAGCAGGCTCCAGGCTCTGAGCTAGCTGTCAGCACAGAGCCCGACGCGGGGCTCGAACCCACGAACGTGAGATCATGACCTGAGCGGAAGTCGGAGGCTTAACCGACTGAGCCACCCAGGCGCCCCGGATGCTTGGTTCTAAAAAGAGACAAATACATTAACTAGGCATTGTTGACATCTTGGGAGTTTTGAGGCATATATTTTACTCCTTGCTGAGAAATGAGGTGATCACCCAGGACTTTAATATAGAGGTGTCTGAGTCATGGAGCGTGCGAGCAAGTCCCACGAAGGGACCGCTGCTCTTTGAGACCAGTTTCAGTCCTGCTGACTCTGACTTTGGGCAAGCTGCTCAATGTCATTGTCCTAGTTCCTCAGTAGTCCAAGGAGAGATCTGGAGCACCGGATACCCTTTTGAGGGTACTTTCAGGGGTACAAATGGCAAATCCAGTTTTACAGCATGTTCGTTATTGAGCCTCACAACGTCATGAGTCCGCGAGCGTGCCTTTGGTGAGGTTGTCACCATCTGATAGACATAGATGTTAGGAAGAGGCGGACCGCTTTGTCACTTCTAATGTGTAACGTTGGGAAATTGCTGAGTCTTTGTGTTTCAGTTTCCTCATATCTGTAATGGATGGGGAAACAGAGGAGAATATAGACTTGTGAGGGATAAATGCGTAATTACAGGAATAATTGAATAATAACTACTAATATGTATTGAATGTATTGTAGATCCTTTCTGAGTGCTGACGATACAAACCCAGAGGAAGCACATTTCTTGGTAGATACTTTCTAAGTGCCGAAGATAGAAACTCCAAGAAAACATTTCTGTGTTCGGAAAGCCCACAGTCAGGTGGGAGAGAGAGAAGGAAGCAAAGGCAGTGTAGGCTTGTGTTATGTTGGGTGTCCTTAGACCAGGGCTTGAGCAAAGTCACTTTCACTGGAAAGGGAAGGTTCTCGGAAAGATGCTTCGAGGAGTTTAATTCCCTAGACAGTAGGGCGTGCTGGCACCTTGCTAGTGCTGGGGGTGGCGGGAGGCTGTAGATCTAAATTTAGCATCGTCTCTGCCCTAAAGTCACGTGCCCCACTGTGAGTTGAGTGTAAACGGTAGGTGCCAAGACACTTGCATGGAGTCTTGAGGAGGAAGCGTCTGGCAGGACACGAAGGGAGGAGGAGGGAGGGAGCCACGGCACAGGAGAAGGGGGCCACCGGCCCTTGCATGCAGAGGCGGGGTCTTGGCAGGGGCGGGCTGGCAGGCCCACTGAGCGGGGCTGGGTGGGCAGACTCCCGCCCAAGGCCAGGGTAGAAGGAGCAGATGGAAGAGGGAATTTTGGGGATGAGGAGGGTGCTTTCATGAACTTCAGTAGTATCTGATTGTTTAAATTAATGCATTTCTGGGGTTTTGACTATTTCTTCATAAAAATTACAACTGTTAATTTCATAGCCTTTGTTTCTCCACTAAACTTAATACCATAAAGTTTTTGATCAAGGAAAAAGCTTTTTTTTTTGTCATTACATTTGAAAATATTTTCCTGCACCTGTGGTTTTATTTTTTTTAAACATTTATTTATTTTAAAAACTATTTTTTAATGTTATGTTTATTTTTGAGAGAGAGAGAGAGAGAGAGAGAGACAGCATGAGCAGGGGAGGGTCAGAGAGAGAGAGGGAGACACAGAATCCAAAGCAGGCTCCAGGTTGAGCAGTCAGCACAGAGCCTGATGTGGGACTCGAACCCACGAACTGTGAGATCATGACCTGAGCTGAAGTCGGATCTTTGACTGAGCCACCCAGGCGCCCCAAAACATATATTTATTTTTTCAGAGAGACAGAGAGAGAGAAAGCGAGCATGAGCAGGAAAAGGGCAGAGAGAGAGACAGAGTATGAATGAGGAAGGGGCAGAGAGAAAGGGGGAGACAGAATCTGAAGCAGGCTCCAGGCTCTGAGCTGTCAGCACAGAGCCCAGCACGGAGCTTGAACTCATGAGCTGTGAGATCATGACTTGAGTCGAAGTCGGACACTCCACCGACTGAGCCGCCGAGGCGCGCCCCCCCCCCGCACCTGTGCTTTTAGAAAATGAGATAAATGCTGTAGAGAATATGTAGAAGTTGGCTTACTGTAGAGGTTCTTTCATTCTTGCGACAGTGGGACGACTTTTGTGTAGCACTTTACTGCCGAGCTTACTGGAGAGGAGCGCCAGCAGGGTGTGACCCTGTGGAATCTGGGATGAAAGTTTGTTGCTTGATTTGCCTTAAAAAAATTTTTTTTTGAACGTTTATTTACTTTTGAGAGAGAGACTGAGACAGAGTGCAAGTTGGGGAGGGGCAGAGAGAGAAGAGGCAGAATCTGAAGCAGGTTCCAGGCCCTGAGCTGTTGGCATGGAGCCTGATGCCGGGCTTGAACTCACAAACCGAAAGATCATGACCTGAGCCAAAGTCGGACACCCAACCGACTGAGCCACCCTGAGCCACCCACGTGCCTCTTGAGTTGCTTTTAACTGAAGTGATGTGTTGAGAGCCTTGGCACCTACTTTCACCAGTTAGTAAATGACTTGGTAGCAGTTGCTGCCAATGGCTGTTTTTGGTGTACCCCATAATGTAAATGTGCCTCCCCAATATTACATAATGCCAGGACCGTTTTGCAGTTAGAATATCTTTGTGTGAGTGTATTAATTTACTAATAATAGGAAGGTTTTTACATTCTTAGAGTATTTCCCTGTCTCCAAAGTGCGTACGTGTGGGACTATGTACGTGCAAGACTGTTAGTTGCAAATAGAAGATATTTGAGTGTCACGTTTCATATTGAGGGGTTTTCTGTATTAAGATCTGAGAAAGAAAACATTTCCTTTTCCAGTCTGATGAATCCTTGTAGTTACAGTGTACGAGTGCGATGTGCTCAGTGCGGAAGTTATTCCCGAGTCTGCCCGCTCCGCCACCGCAGAGCAGCAGGGGCCGGATTTACTGTCCACCGGGACCTGGCCCAGCACTGACGCGGGCACCAGAAAGCTCAGCCAGGACTGCGATTATAAACACTTCAGGGGCGCCTGGCTGGCTCAGTGGGTGGGGCGTGCCGCTCTTGATCTCGGGGTTGTAAGTTTGAGCCCCGCGTTGGATATAGAGATTACTTAAAAATAAAATCTTTAAAAAAAAAAAAATGATTTAATACAGTACTTTTAGAAAATTAAATTTGAGGCTAATCTGTGATGAAAAAAATCAAATTTTAAATTATGGATAAGATCAGAATTAATGATTTTTCCTTTTGCCTCAGCTGCAAAAGGTTCAGTTCAGCACTGTTACTGGTATTATCTCTATTTAAAATATTAATATTTTTCTTGTGGATTTTTTCATTAATTTTATTTTTACCTCTAATACAGAGTTTTTTGGCACTCTTAAAATTTACTTGAGGCACATGACTTATTCACCTCGCCCTAGTCCCAAACCTGACTCTCATCCTTAAACAACTTGAAAACCAGACAAAATGTATGAAACAACAGTTTCACACATTGGCCAGCAGATCGGTTAGGATTGTGTGCCCCTGAAATAAGTGAAATGAGGCCAACGATTATTCCAGCTTCTTCTCTAGAGCAGGGTCCGTGGAAGCTTTCTGTAAAGGGCCAGACAGTAAATATCTTAGGCTTTTCAGACCATGTGGTCTCTGTCACAGCCACGTACTCAACTCTGTCTGCTTTCCTGCTAAGTATGTGAATAAACAGGTATGGATTTGTTCCAATAAAACTTTATTAATAAAAACTAGTAGTAGGTTAGATTTGGCCCAGACGAATCCTGGCCTACAGGCAGTGTCCACGCTGCAGGGCAGGAGAGAGAAGCCAGAGCCCACTGGCCTCTCTCAAGTGACAAACACTCAGCATTTGGGAGAAGAAGCAGGTAGAATTTGGGGGGCAAAGTATATAGGAGAGGAAAGGAGCTACTTGGAGAACTCCAGAGAGCTGCAGAAGGACCCCACCCCCCCAACCCCCGCCCCAAGAGACTCCGGTTGAGTACTGACCAGCACACACACGAGAGGAAACACAAAGCCAGGAAGAAACCGCCAGGAAGGACCAGGCTGGACCATTTGTGGAGAGCACACAGGGCCGGGGCCGGTTGTGTTCCCACCGCCTAGGTTAGTATCAGGTGCTCGTAAGGCTTGTTTTCATCTTTGTTAGGGTGTGCGAGGATCAGCTTTTCCCTTTAGGGCGTCAGGTAGCCTCCCCTCACCTCAGCAGTGGGGCTGGATTAGCTCTAGACTCTGAGCGCCATTGTAGACCTGCCCCAACTGGGAACAAATCACGTTTCCCAGAACAAAGGCCCAGCTGTGTTTAAAAAGACTTAATAGGGGTGCCAGGCGGGCTCATTCAGTTGAACTCCTGACTCTTGATTTCAGCTTGAGTCATGATCCCACGGTCGTGGGACTGAGCCCTGCACTGGGCTCCTGCGCTGGGTGGGGAGCCTGTGTAAGAGTCTTTCTCTCAGGGCACCTGGGTGGCTCAGTCGGTTGAGCGTCTGACTTGATTTTGGCTCAGGTTGTGGCCTCATGGTTATGAGATCGATCCCTGCATCGGGTTCCGTGCTAAGCATGGAACCTGCTTGGGATTTTCTCTCTCCCTTTCTCAGCCCCTTCCCTGCTTGCACTCTCTCTCAAGATACGTACATACATACATGCATACATAAATAAATATTCTCTGTCTCCTCCCCCCTTCCTCTGCTCTTGTTCTTTCTTTCTCTTAAAAGGAAAAAAGGATATCATAAAATCCTGGGGCACCTGGGTGGTTCAGTTTATTAAGCATCCAACTCTTGATCTCAGCTAAGGTCTTGATCTCAGGATTGTGAATTCAAGCCCCATGATGGGCTCCATACTGGGTGTGGAGCCGACTTTAAAAGAAAAAAAAAAAAGGGTTTAATAAGTTCTAGTTCCCAGGTATAAAAAAAATTCAGTGTTCAACATAAAATAAAATTACCAGGCAGGGTGCCTGGGTGGCGCAGTTGCTTAAGCGTTGGACTTTGGCTCAGGTCATGATCTCACAATTCATGAGTTTGAGCCCCGTGTCAGCTCTATGCTAACAGCCTGGAGCCTTGAGCTGCTTCAGGTTCTGTGGCTCCCTGTCTCCCTCTGCCCCTCCCCTGCTTCTGCGCTCTCTTTCTCTCAGAAATAAATAAATAAAGCATTAAAAATTTTTAAAAACTTTAAAAAATTACCAGGCATGCAAAGAAGCATGCAAAGAGAATATATTAACCAGAAGAAAAATCAATCAATAGAAAAAGACCCAAAATTAAAACAACTATTATAAATAAGCCACACATATTAAAAAATGTAGAGAAAAATGGGCATAATAAGCAAAATGAAGATTTTTTTTAAAAGATTGAAAACTTCTTTAAAAAATTTTTTTTAATGTCTTATTTATTTTTGATACAGAAAGAGACAGAGCATGAAAGGGGGAGGGTCAGAGAGAGAAGGAGACACCGGACAGGAAGCAGGCTCCAGGCTCTGAGCTGGCTGTCAGCACAGAGCCTGATGCAGGGCTTGAACCCACAAACATGAGATCTGACCTGAGCCGAAGTCGGAGTCTTAACCGACTGAGCCAACCAGGCGCCCCGAAATAAAACTTCTAGGTGAAAAATATAATATCTGAAATGAAAAATACAGTAGAGAGATTAACAGCAGGTTGGGACTACAGAAAGGTCAGTAAACTTCAAGACTTAGCAATAGAAACAATCCAAAATACAGCAAAAAGAATAGAGGAAACTAAAGAGAATAACAGCATTTAGGGACCCGTGAAACAAACTCACCTGTTCCAAGCCGTGTGTAACTGGAGTTCCAGAAGAGGAGGGAATGGAAACAGCATTTGAAGAAATAATGGCTGGAAAAAAATTCAAAATTTGATGAAAACTACAAACCAGAAAGCTCAAAACTCCCCAAATGGAATAAACAAGGAAAATCATACTAACATACTGCAACATCCAATTCCTAAAAAACCAGTGATAAAGGGGGAAAAAATCCAAAAACTTAAAAAGCAGTGAGAAGAAAAGACCTTGCAGAGGGACAAGGATGGCACGGCAGCTGGCGTCCGGTCTGGTTGGCGCCAGAAGACAACAGAACGTGTTCAAAGCACCAAAAGAAAAACCTGTTAGTTTGGAATCCTGTGCCCAGAGAAAATATCTTTCAGAAATAAAAGCGAAATCAAAATTTCTAGGCCAAGAAAAGCTGACAGAATTTATTGCCAGCAGAACTGCTTGCACTACAAGAAAAAAAATTTTTCGATGTTTATTTTTGAGAAAGGGAGCGCTGAGTGGGGAGGGGCGGAGAGGAGAGGGGACAGAGGACCCGAAGCAGGCTCTGAGCTGGCAGCAGCCGGCCCGATGCAGGGCTTCAGCCCCCGCACTGTGAGGTCCTGAGCTGAGCCAAAGCCGCGCTCCACTGACCGAGCCCCCCAGGCATGCCTCCTCTACAAGAAATTTTTAAAGGAAGTTCATTCAGGTAGATTGAAATTTTTACGCAGAGGAATGAAAAGAACCAGAAATGGTCAAAAGGTGAATAAATATTCTCACTTCTAACTGCCTTTTTTTAAATTGACTATTTAGGGCGCCTGGGTGGCTTAGTCATTTAAACATCTAACTCTTGAATTCAGCTCAGATCCTGATCTCACAGCTTTGAGTGCTTGAGCCCCACTCAGGCTCTGTGCTGACTGGGAGCCTGCTTGGGATTCTCCCTCTCTCTTCCTCGCCTGCTTTCTTTCTCTCTCAAAATAAATAAACATAAAAAATTAATAATAAAAATAGGCTATTTAAAACAAAAATAATAGTGTGTTGTGGGACTGTAATACTTGCAGAGATAATAAATGAAAACAGTAGCACAAAGGACAGGAGGGGAGAAATGGAAATGTGGTGTTACTACTGTGTGCTTAAAGTGGCAGACTAGTATTTTCAGGTAAACTGTCATAAGTTAAAGGTGACTGTCATATCCAGGAAAATCTGACCTTGGTGGGAAAGAAAGGAAACACTGATGCTAATATCAGGAATATAAAAGACGGCATCACGACAGACCCTACAGACACTGAAAGGGTAGTAAGGGTAAAATTGTGGATCACTTTGTGCCAGTAAGTTTGATAAAATGAAAGCAGTCCTTGAAAAACACAAACCACCAAAGCTCACTCAAGAAGAAATATAACCTTTATAACTGTATCTATTAAAGAAATTGAATTTGTAATTAAACTCCTTACCTCAAAGAACACTCCAGACCCAAACGACTTCACTGGTAAATTGTATTAAACACTTAAAGAAGGAGGAATACTAATTAGACAAAAACTTTTTTAGAAAATCGAGGAGGAAATGCTTCCTATCTCATTGTATGAGACCACTACTACTCTGAAAGTAAAACTAGACAAAGACATTGTAATAAAGGAAAACCACCGAGTGTATTTGTTGTATGCGGATGTCTTCCAGGAATCTTAGCAAATACAATCCATACAGAAACATAAAAAGGATATTACATAACGATCAAATAAGGTTTGTCTCAGAAAGAAAAGTTGGTTTAACGCTGGAAAATCAATCAGTGTAATCCACATCATAATTGATCCGAAAAAGGAAAATGAAAGTGAAGCCCAGAGATAGAGATACGGGGGATGCGAAGGGGAGGCCGGAGACGCGGAGGAGGCCGGGAAGGCTGACGCACGTGTACTGGGTTCTGCAAGCGGAGTGTTTGAGGAGCAGTGTCTGAGAAGATAATGGCCGACGGTCTTTCATGAAGTTGAAATGATCCAGCCACAGTTTTAAGATGTTCAATAAATGACGGGCAGGATGCCCTGAGTAAGAAGAAACCCACAGCCAGGCACAGAGAAGTGAAGCACATGATCTCCCGCAGAGGAGCCACAGCAGCAGCAGGAGCCAGAGAGCACCAGGAGCAGCGCCCTCACCCACGACGGGAAGGGGTGGGTCCAGCAAAGACGAGTGTTAATATAAAACGTTAATAATGACAAAATATGTGCACACGTGCAAACACAACAGCAGGACATAAGGTGGCAGTATGATGAATGGAATTCGTATTTTAAAGTCCTTGCTGTCCAGAAGGGGAAGGATTCTAGTGGTGGCCTTTGAGAAGAGCCTGCGCATTGTATTTCTAATCATTAGAGGAATAAAAACCAGAACACGTGGTTTCTAGATTACTAGGATGCGGGAATTAGAATGATAACAACCCTGGGGGCGCCTGGGGGGCTCCATCGGTTAAGCATCTGACTTCGGGTCAGGTCATGATCTCACGGTTTGTGGGTTTGAGCCCCACATCAGGTTCTGTGCTGGCTGCTCGGAGCTCAGATTCTGTCTCCCTCTCTCTCTGCCCCTCCCTCATTCATGCTTGGTCTCTCTCTGTCTCAAAAATAAAACAAAAACAAAACAAACAAAACGAATGATAACAACCCAGAAGAAGGCAAACAGAAAGCCCCTGGTAGGTTCGGTTGGGATTCAAAAAAGAAAGCAAGCCCCAGGTAGGATAGTAGAATTAAATCTCCCCAGTGGTATGTAGTGGCTTCCAGTGTAAAATTTCCAGTTAGATGACAAAGACACCAAGATTCTTTTAAAATAAGATTTTTTAAAAATCCCAACTATATACTGTTTACAAGACATTCATCTATAGGGATTAAGAAATGTTGAAAGTGGGCACCTGGGTGGCTCAGTCGCTTAAGCATCCAACTTCAGCTCACATCACGATCTCAGTCTGTGGATTCGAGCCCCACGTCGGGCTCTGTGCTGACAGCTCGGAGCTCGGAGCCTGCTTCAGATTCTGTCTCTCCCTCTCTCTGCCCCTCCCCCGCTTATACTCTGTGTGTTTCTCAAAATAAAAACATTTTAAAAAGTTAAAAAAAAAAAGAAATGTTGAAGGTAAAATAATGAAAAGACTAAACTATGCAAACACAAAATTGTATAGTGTCAGACAAAATATACTTTTAAGGCAAAAAGCAGGACTAGAGAATATCAGTATTAAGTGTCATTTCACATTAAACATTAATTCCTATAACAAAATAAGTAGCGTATTATACACAAGTCTGTTTCTTGCTCACACAAAGTCCAATAAAGGTAGTCCTAGTTGGCAGATTGCTTTCTACATGTTCAGGTTCTTTGGGGAAGAGAGAATCTCTTTGAGTCCCAAAGGAGGAAGAAACGACTTCATTAATTTTGACTTTGTGTGTCCCCAGGGATGAACCAGCTCTGCCCAGGGACTAGGACGCTCGCCTGACACACGTCCCCCGTGCCTTGGGGCTGGGGGACTGACATTCTGGAGTTAATTAAACCTGATGAGAAACCGTAGGGCAGTGACCATTGGAAAAATGAACAAATACTTGGTTGCAAAATTAAATTTGCATTGCTGCAATTGTCAGATGTAAAATTTTATGGATTATCTATTCAAAATAATTATTGAATTCTATGTAACAAAGAATTCTAAGGAAAGCACTACGCAGCCATTCAGTTAGCAAGAGTTAAACAGTCTGACAAGTCTTGTTGAAGAAGTTGAGCACCAGAAACTCTCCCCTGTCCTTCTGGTGGGAGCATAACTATTACAACCACTTTGGGAAATAGTTTGGCTTCATTCAGCAAAGCTGAACATAGACTTACTGAATAACCAGCAGTCACACTTCTAGGTGTATCCACCGGAGAGATACACGCTCACATGCTTAAGATCGCTGCACCGGAAAGGTCTTCACGGTGTGCCTTTTGTTGTTGTTGTTTTCATTCATTCATTCATTCATTCATTCAGAGCGTGAGAGAGTGTGAGTGGGGGAGAGGCAGATAGAGAATCCCAAGTAGGCGCTGTGCTGTCAGCTCAGAACCTGATGACAGGCTTAAAACCCTGAGATCATGACCTGAGTCTAAGACCAAGAGACGGACACTTCACCAACTGAGCCACTCAGGGGCCTCGGATGTTTGTGGTGTTTCTTTGCTCCAAAGCAGAAACCACCCAGGGGACAGTGGGGTGGATAAATAAATTAGGGTCTGTTTACATTGTGGAATACTGCAAAGCAATGAAAAAAATGGCGGGTGGAGGAAAAAAAAAGACCAAGACAAAGGTATACAAACAATATGATTCTGTTTATATGAAATTAAAAAGTTGGCAAAAGAAAGCTCTGTCAGAGCCACATACCTAGGAGATGAATCTAAAGTAAAGAAACGGTAACCTTAACAGTTAGGGTGGGTGCCCACAGTGGGAGAAAGGGGCTTGGGGTCAGAGAGAGGCACCCGTGTTTCAGCCGTGACCTGGCTGGTAGTTGAACTAGAACATACATGTTTCCTGTTCTTTTTATATGTAATACTTCATGATAAAAGTTATTTTAAAATAAAAATAGTCTGAAGATATCCTGACTTTGTAATTTGTGTCCAATTCAAAAAATGTAGAAATCCAAAGCATGTATTTATATGGATGGTTAAGATGTTTTATTTAAACTTCTTTCTTGATCTTTTTAAAAAATTTACATTTTTGAAATTCTAGTTTTAAGAGTTTTTACAATGTCCTTGGTGTGCGATGACCAAGTACTATTCTTGCTCCTCAGGTAAGAGGCTCCACCACGGTCTTTGAAGAAGGATAAGACTGAAACTGCTTTGCTTCTTCCTCTCAAAGCCTCTTCCTCCCTGACCCAGCTCTGGTGAGTCTCCTCACGGCACACGACGCACGGGTATGTCACTGGACCGTTTTAATTTACACAGATTTCTTTTTACAGCTAGAACTTGTTTGCTTTTCATAAAAATAAAGTCATAGAAAACATCCCAAATGTGCTCATTTTGGGCTTTAGTAATTTCACTCTGAAACAGATGTACTTACGTGTCTGCACACATAGCACCGTAGTTTGGTGTGTGTCAAACCTTCATTTTATTTTTCATATGTTTAAACCAGCATTAAGCTTCGAGAGTAATTGACGTTATGTCGGGTGGCCCCGCAGTGGTGCGTGTGTTGGAAGCCTGGGCTGACCGTCGGGATGTCTGCCTCCAGGCCTGCCCCTGGGCGCTCAGGCCGCCCCTCCCAGCAGGCCCCCCCCCCCCCCCCCCCCCCCCCCCCCCCCCCCCCCCCCCCCCCCCCCCCCCCCCCCCCCCCCCCCCCCCCCCCCCGCGGGTGCCCACCGCCCACGCTGCGGGCCTGCCTCCGCTGAGGAGTGTATCTTTTGTTTTCTTTAAGATTTTATCTATAAGTAATCTCTGCCCTAAGTGGGGCTCGAACTCAACCCCAAGATCAAGAGCCCCATGCCTCTGCGGGAGCCAGCCAGGGCTCTGGGAGTGCACGTTTGGGGCACGAACGCTTTGCTCCTTAAACATCTTTCTCTAGGAGTTTGAAAGGGAACGAAATATACTTTTCGATCGAGCGGCACATTATACTTGAAATTAAGAACTCTTTACTATGTTAGAACAGTAAAATGAATATAAAATGGGTTTGAAATGCTTGCATCCATAGTGAGATTTATATATAGGAGTTTTTGATAAATTCTCACGTATCAGGAAAACTGCAATTCTAAAAATTATTCATAATCCCGGGACCGGTCCCGTCTCCCCAGATGTGTCAGTGTTTTTAGCTTGTTCGAGGCAGGGCTCACCTGGCAGCCGGTTGGTCTGTCCCTTCAGGCCGTTTGCATCACGTGACTGCCCCTCCCTGTCCCTTTTCTTCCGGGCGCGTTCTTGGCTGGTTGGTTGTAGTCCGGTTTCCCGTGTTGAGTTTTGCCCTTTCCACCAATCGTGTCCTCCTGCCATGTGCGTCCCGTGCGAGTGGTGGGCAGCTGCGGCGGGCTGACACCTTCCGGCCTGGCCTTGGAGCGCCGGGCCCCATCGGGGCCGTGGTGCGTGCCCTCGCCAGGGCGCGTGCCCCGTTGTGGCTCCGGGCCGAGCTGCTCAGTGCCTGGCCTCGGTCCTCGCCAGGCGTGGGGTGATGTTTCTCGTGTATTCTGCCTTGCGTAGCTGACGAGCGTCGGTAGACGGAAACTGCCCTTCCTTAAGCATCTGGTCACCCTCAGGGGCAGGCCGGTTTCTCTCTATCCGGCTCACTAACTGGATGGCCCGTAGCCACTCCCATAGGGACCGGTGACTGTTTCAAGTTGTGCTACCAACTGGTGAATTTAAACATACATGGCACCTTTCAGTCCCTCGCAGTTAGGATTCTTGTGATGCCAACCCTGAGCCACTTGTGGCCGGTGAGCCTCTGTGAGTGGGCTCCTTTGTCCTTCGGCGTGAGCCGCCCTCCTCCCTTCCCTGCTTTCTGGTACGGTATGGTGTTGGGGATTTGTTCTAGACTTCTTTGCCCCGGGCCTGGCATCGGCTCTTCTCGTAGCTCTGGTTCCCTTCTGCAGAAAGTGGCATCTTGAGACCACAGGCTGGGCACTGGGGACACTCACTGCCAGGCCTTTTGGGTGGACAGGCAGGCAAATACCCTTTTCAAGGGAAAATATCAGAAGTTCATACTGATGTCTGTTTCAAATTTAGTAGTATTTGGTTTTTACTTTTTTGAATTTATGTTGGTGTCGCGTATCTCTAGTGCTGCAAAGTGTGGTCCCCAGAAGCGTTAGCATCATGACTTTTTTGTTTTATCCTATAAAACATATGACAGTTTTAAATAACAATATGTGCCTATTAGCAGCACTGTGATTACTGAAGACAGTGTAGGATTTTCTACAGTTCTCTCTGTCCTTCACGTGTGTTCCCCGAGGGATGTTTTGCTGAGTTGAGTTTTAAAGGCACTTGGACCGGTTCCTCAGTGTGCCAGCCACCTGTTTACCAGTTAGATTCATTTGTATTTGAATTTTAAGAAATAGCTTCTTTAAAAATTTTGTTGAAGGTTTATAAAACATTTTCATGTTTCCAAATCAAAATTAAATATTTTCAGAAATCAAGCTTCTGTTCCTCATCTTTATACACTCTTTCCTCTTTCCTCCATAGGTAACATATCTATTTTTAATACAAGTGTGTGTGCACACTGCCCTCTTAGACATTGATAACATGCAACTTTTCTCTGTCTTGTTTTCTGTTGCTTTTCTTCAACCTAACGCCCGTCACGCGGCTCACACCATAGCGGTGTGTAGAGATCCGCCTCATTCTCTTTTGTGCAAAGTGGCCTCGTGCCCTGTTATGTTCCTTGTAGGACAGAAGAAACGCAATTTCTTTTTTTTTTAATTGTTTTTTTAATGTTTTATTAATTTTTGATACAGGAGAGACAGAGCATGAGAGGGGGAGGGGCAGAGAGAGAAGGAGACACAGAACTGGAAGCAGGCTCCAGGCTCTGAGCTAGCTGTCAGCACAGAGCCTGACGCGGGGCTCAAACCCACGAACGTGAGATCTGACCTGAGCCGAAGCCGGAGGCTTAACCGACTGAGCCACCCAGGCGCCCCAAAACGCAACTTCTAAAAATATGTTGGCTTTAGTCCATGTATCTTTCTTCTGCATATAAATGTGATCAGATTGCTCTTTATCTGATGGCCGATTTCTTAGTGACTTGGGGACCTTGCAAGCGTATTACTTGTCAGTGCCTCATTTTCCTTATGTGTAAAAATATGTGAGGTTTGGACTGCAAGCTCATGATGGGGTATTTTAGCTGGAAGACTGCAGATCAGTGAACCGAATCGGAGAGCGTCTCCTGAACACCAGAACGCACACCAGGGCCCAGCCGGCTCAGCTGCCGAGTGCGCAGCTCTGATCGTGGGGTCGAGCCCCACGTTGGGTGTGGAGATTAGGTAAAAAAATAAAACGGGGGCGCCTGGGTGGCTCAGTCAGTTAAGCAGCCGACTTCGGCTCAGGACATGATCTCACGGTTAGTGAGTTTGAGCCCTGCGTTGGGGTCTCTGCTGACAGCTCAGAGCCTGCAGCTGCTTCAGATTCTGTATCTCCCTCTCTCTCTCTGCCCCTCCCCTGCTCACGCTGTCTCTCTGTCTCTCAAAAATAAATTAAAAACGTTAAAAAAATTTTTTAAATAAAACAATCTTTAAAAAAGAAAGAAGGAAAGAAAAGACTGTCTTCCCTGTTTCCACAGGAGTGGTGGTGACAGGGGGTCAGATCAGGAGTGCTGGGGGGTCAGGGCGGTGAGGACGGTGGCGCGCTTGGGCGGACAGGCTGCTGCGGCGCAGGCAGGGACACGTCAGGCGGGCATGGGAAGCACCGAGAATGACAGACGCCCCGTTGGCCACATGGATCGCGAGGGGCCTGTGTAGCGGCAGGCACACAGCGAGGGGTCTGGGCGCTCAGAGAGCGTGCAGCTGCGGCGCCGGAGAGGCTCCCGGGGGCCCGCCTGGCCGTGCCCGGCGGGGGGGTGCGGTGCCCGGCCCCCCAGCGGCTCCCGCCTTCATCCCGCGGGTGGGCAGGGGGTCTGCCCACGGGCTTGGGAAGGGCGCTGAGGTACGGGCCGCTCTTTGCGAAGTCTCTTGCTTTATTCTGAAAGTTGATTGAAATACCGTCATCCACTCCGTGTGGCCACGTTTTTCGTTTTTCACTCATGTTTCCAAGTAAGGTTGAGGCTCCAGGGAAGGGACCCTCTCACACACGAGCTGCTTCTGCCTGCGGTCCACGTGCGGCCTCGGGCGGCGGCCGCCTGGCGTGGCTCTGTGGCTTGCTGGCCGAGTGGACCGAGCCCTCAGCCCGCCTCCTCCTTCTGTCCAGATGGCAGGACTCTGGCCCTGGGCCACGAGAGACGCAGCATCTTCACACAGTCGGGGTTGAACGAGCCCTTTAAAAAAAAAAAAAACAACCCTAAATCAAGGGACACTGGCAGTGCTGGGCCCCAGACAGCTCTTGTTTTCCTGAAGGACCAAAGAGCGAGCGGTGCGGTGCGGGTTCGGCAGGACCTCCTCCGGCTGCGCGCCTGCGGCCAGCGGTCTGTCCAGTCCCCGGTGTCCGCTTTGCACCTGCGGTCACCGTCTGCGCGTTTGTCTGGCTGAGAACCTCGTCTCGGGTCTTTACTTTGCTGGTGGGTCGGCCCCGGGCCCCCTCCCCACCCTGGGGGTTTGGCATCGGGTGTCGTGAAAAAGTCCGTGCAGGAATGTTGGCATAAATCCGGATTGTCAGAAAACTGGTTTTTTGGTGTTTTGTTTTGTTTTGTTTTTATCGACAGGGCACACCTGTCTGTCTATGGTGGTCTCTCCTCCCTTAGTGGCATCGCTTAGATGGCACTTTTCACTTCCCTGCCGGGCTCGATGTTGAGCTCGTTTGCCTCCATCTGTGTGGCATTTAGTACTTTCTTGCTGGCAGGAGCCATCTTCTTTGTTTATCTGATGCTTCCCTTTTTTGGTTTTCCCCGGGCTTTCCAGTTCTTGGAACACCCTTTTGTCAGCACATGTGCTCGGGTTTCCAGTTTCCGATCTCCAAGTAAGATGTAGCTCAATGGAGAGCTCGAGCAGGGAGCAGAAGTCGTCGGAGGCGAGGGTAGCGGGAGGTGTGGAGGGAGGCAGCGGGATCCAGTCCACCCCGGCCACAGCGACCCGAGGACCTGCCTCTGCTGCGGGGTGGCTTCCTCAGCAGCTGGCCAGAATTTGAAGTTTCAGGAGGTGATTTTCTCAAAGAGAGGTTCTTGCATTTGGGTGACACTATGGCCCCGAATGTGATACAGTCATGCCTAAACACGCAGCAAACCGTGAGCAACGTGACAGAGCAGTGGTTCTGCGCAGAGGACCCTCCGGAGGGCGAGCTCTGGGACCGAGCCCGCCGGCCCCGCCCCCGGGGCTGCTGCTCCAGGGTTTCCCGGCCCCTCGTCATCGGCCTCCCTCCCTGCTGGCGTCCGGCAGCTCACGGCGTCGTGTGTCAGCCGTTATGTTCTTCATGTGCGTGGAGGCACGCGTCTTCTCCCCACACTTGATGCTGAAAAGGTGAGGTGTTGGCAGTGGTCCCAAGGGTCGCCTCACCTGCGTGGCGCGGTGTGCTGACCACGGGTACGTGTGCCCGCTCCGGGCTTGCGACCTCCGAGCTGCCTCCCTACCGTCGGCAGGTGAACATTAGGCCACAAATGCCCAAGAGCTATCTCCTCCATCGCCCCTGGGGTATTTTTTTGTGGTTGTGTGTGTGTGTGTGTGTGTGTGTGTGTGTGTGTTTAAATTAGAGAGCAAGTGCATACACACGGGAGGGGTGAAGAGAGAGAGAGAGAGAGAGAGAGAATCCCACGCAGGCTTCACACTCAGCAAGGAGCCTGATGACCTGGGCCAAAATCAAGAATTGGACACTCCGCCAACTGAGCCTCCCCGGCGCCCCCCCCCCACCTCTGTAATCTACGTGACTGGTGTATGTATTGTGTGCAGTCAGAGGGTCCCAGAGACAGGTTCCAAGATGTGACTGTGCTCAGGCTGCCGCTTGCGGTGCCCAGTCGGCATGTGAGAGCACGGCTGGACTCCCGGCCCGTCTGGAGCTTGGCGTAGATTCCCAGACGTAGCTGCAGGTCAGAAATCGCCATCACGGGTGGAAAAACTCAGTGTTTTAATTTCAGATGTTTGTAGGTACTTTTCTTTTTAAACTGCTTTTTAGTTTGAGGGCCTGTGAACATGGTAGGAACATTGTAGTCATATTGTAGTAGACATTGTTCCGGTCTGGGGTCACGGCTGACTCCAGGGGACCCATTTACCACACGTGCTGGCGCTCAGTGAGGTGCGCGTCAACGCTGGCGGTTGTCCTTTGGCCAGTTTTTTCTCCTTATTTCACTATATTTAATTTGAAACATTATTCACTCAAGTTAGTTTTCCAGTGCCTTCCAATATCCTTAATTCTCTCAACTTTTAATTTTTTTATTAAAATACATATAATGATATGAAATTCTTTGGATCTAAATATGGATGGACAGAATTGTATTACATCAGGCTCAGATGCGTTAGCCATTTTTTAAGGATGTTACTGCTATTATTATTTTTCTGCTGCAGTTGCTAAGGGAGTGGTTATTACATTCTACTATGTTACATTTTTTAATAAGAAAAAATGCATCATTTAAAGTATGGTTTGGTGGTTTTTAATATATTCACAATGTTGTAAACTATTATCACTATCCAATTCCAGAATACTTTCATTTATCCCCAAAAGAAACTCTTAGTGTAACCACTAAAAAGTTACTGTCCAGGAGCGACTGGGTGGCTCGGTCAGTTAAGCATTTGACTTAAACTCAGGTCATGATCTCATGGCTTGTGGGTTCGAGCCCTGCGTCGGGCTCTGTGCGGACAGCTCAGAGCCTGGAGCTGCTTCAGATTCTGTGTCTCCCTCTCTCTCTCTGCCCCTCCTCTGCTCATGCTCCGTCTCTCTCTCTCTCTTTCTCTCTCTCTCTCAAAATAAACATGAAAAAAAGTTTCTGTCCATTATTATTCCTTTGCCCCAGCCCCTGGTAACCACTAATTTCCTCTCTGTCTCTGGATTTGCGTATTCTGGACATTTCATATAAGTGGAATCATAAGGTAAGCGGCCTCTTGTTTCTGATTTCTTTTATTTCGCACAATGTTTTCAGGATTCCTGCATGTTGTACCGTGTATCAGTGTATCATTCCTTTTTATGATGTAATAATAGTATTCTGTATGGCTATGCCACATTGTGTGTGTCTGGTCATCTCTTGCTGGGCACCTTGGGTGATTAATACTTTCTGTCTATTGTGAATTTTGCTCCTTTGAGCATGTGTGTACAGGTCTTTGTGTAAACATGTATTTTCAATTCTCTTGGCTGTACACATAGGAGCAGACTGGGTCCTATGGTAACTGTTAGCTTCATGAGGACCTGCCTGTTTGGCACAGCGCTGGCACCATGTTACCTTCCCTCCAGCGGTGTATGAGGGCCCCAGTTTCTTCATATCCTCTCCAACACTTGGAAGTTTCCATTTTCTTTTATTATAGCTAGGTGGCTATAACCTAGTGGCTAGGTTCATGATGGTTAGGTTTTTTTTGAACATTAAGCTAAAAAAGTTTTTGATGTTTATTTATTATTTTTGAGAGACAGAAAGAGACAGAGGGCAAGTGGGAGGGGCAGGGAGAGAGGGAGACACAGAATCCGAAGCAGGCTCCAGGCTCTGAGCTGTCAGCATAGAGCCCGACGTGGGGCTCGAACCCACGAACCATGAGACCATGACCTGAGCCGAGGTCAGACCCTTAATGGACTGAGCCACCCAGGTGTCTCTGAACGTCAGTTTCTTTTTAATGACATAAAATTCACACAACATAAAATTAGCCATTTTATTTCTAAAGGTTTTTTTTTAACTTATTTTTCAATGTTTATTATTTTAGAGAGAGAAAGAGACAGAGCCCGAACTGGGAGGGACAGAGAGAGGGAGACACAGAATCCAAAGCAGGCTCCAAATGCTGACCTGTCAGCACAGAGCCTAATGGGGGACTCAAACCCACAGACTGTAAAATCATGACCTGAGCCGAAGTTGGATGCTCAATTGACTGAGCCACCCATGCATCCCTAAAAGTGTTTTTTTAAGTTTATTTGTTTTTAGAGAGACAGTGAGCACAAGTGAGGGAGGGGCAGAGAGAGAGCAGGAGAGCAAGAATCCCAAGCAGGCTCCGAGCCGTCAGTGCGGAGTCTGACACAGGGCTCCATATCACAAATTATAAGTTCTTGACCTGAGCCGAAATCAAGAGTCGGATGCTCAACCCACCTGCACAACCCAGGCACCCCAAATTTAGACATTCTAAAGTGAAAAGTTCAGTGTTGTTTAGTACATTCACAGTGTTGTGTAACCACAGCCTGTATATGGTTCAAACATTTTCATTATCCGAGAGCGAAACTGCATGCCCATTGACCGGTTAGTCCTCATTACTCTTCCCCCACCCCTGGCAGCGACCGGTCTCCGTGGACTCGCCTGTTCTGTGTATTTCCTATCAGTGGTGTCGTACGAGGTATGACCTTTGGTTTTGACATCTTTTCATTGAGCGTAATGTTTTCCAGGCTCACCCATGGAATGGATATAGCCTGTTTCATTGCTTCATTTCTTTTTACAGCTGAGAAACGTTCCATCGTGTGGACACCACATGTTATTGATCCGTTCGTCTGTTGATGGACATCACAGTTGTTTCCACCTTTCGGGTATCGTGAATAGTTCTACCGTGAGCATGTGTGTACTTTTGTTTGAGTACCTGTTTTCAGTTCTTTCGAGTGCATATGTGAAGAGTGGAATTACTGGGTCCGATGGTAATTCGATGTTTAACTGCTTGAGGAACCAACAAATTGTTTTCCACAGCAGCTGAACCATTTTGTTTCTACCAGCAGTGTATGAATGTTCGAATTTCTCCACATCCTCACCAATGCTTGCTATTTTTCCTTTTTAAAAGAATTGTAGCCATCCTGGTTGATGTGAAGTGGCAACTCATTGTGGTTTTGGTTTGTATTTTCCTAATGACTAAAGATGTCGAGCATCTTTCTGTATACTTGTTGGTTATTTCTGTATTGTCTTTGGAGAAATGTTTCTTCATGTTCTTTACATATTCTTAAATTGGGTTGTTTCTCTTTTTGTTGTTGACTTGTAAGGGTTCTCTGTATATTTGGGATATTAGACCCTTATTAGATATGTACTAGCAGGTATTTTCCCCATTTTGTTGTCTTTTTCAAATTCTTGATGACATCCTTTTATGAAATATATATGGGGTCCAGTTTATCTACTTTTTCTTTTGTTGCTTGTGCTAAGAAGTCTTTGCCAAATTTGAGATTATGAATATTTGCCCCAATATTTTTTTCTAAGAATTTTAGGTGTTAGCTATTACGTTTTAGTTGGTGATCCTAGTTTGTGTGTGTGGAGTGATGTGAGGGTCTAATAAGTTCAGTCTTCTGCCTGGGGCTAGCCAGTTGTGCAGACACTTTATTTTCACCACTGGGTGTGCTTGGCATCCTTGTCAAAACTCAGTCAGCCACAGATGGGTGGGATTGCTTCTCTGAGTTGCATTCCTTTGGTCTATATGTGTGTCTTTATGCCAGTGTCACACTGTTAGGATTACTGTAGTTTTGTAGTGGGTTTTTTTTAAATGTTTATAGACAGAACATGAACGGAGGAGGGGCAGAGAGAGAGGGAGACACAGAATCTGAAATGGGCTCCAGTGGGGCTCGAACTCACTGTGAGATCATGACTTGAGCTTAATCGACTGAGCCACCCAGTGCGTTTTGAAGTCCTCTAAGTTTGAGGGGCACCTGGGTGGCTTAGTTGGTTAAGTGTCCGACTTTGGCTCAGGTCATGATCTTGCAGTTAGTGGGTTCGAGCCTCGCGTCAGGCTCTGTGCTGACAGCTAGCTCAGAGCCTGGAGCCTGCTTCAGATTCTGTGTCTCCCTCTCTCTCTGATCCTCCCCTGCTCACTCTGTCTCTCTGTCTCTCAAAGAATAAATAAACATTAAAAAATATTTGAAGTCATAAGTTTGAAAAGTGTCAGTCTCCCAACTTTGTTTTTCTGTTTTTCTTTTTCAGCATTATCTTGGTTCTTTGGGTCCCTTGTAATTCCATAGATATATAGATCACTTCGGGTAGAGTATTTGGATTCTCCAGAGAAACAGAAAGTGTGTGTGTGTGTGTGTGTGTGTGTGTGTGTGTGTGTGTGTGTGAGAGAGAGAGAGAGAGAGAGAGAGAAGAGGTATTTATTATAAGGAATTGGCTCTCAGAATTATGGAGACAAGCCAGCCCCAAGACCTGCAGGCTGACTGGCGAGGGGGGTGCCCCGGAGAGCCAGCGCCTTAGTGCCAGCCTGAGTCTGCAGGCCCAAGACCGTCAGAGCCAGCGGCGCAGCTCCTGTCCAGAGGCCTGCAGGCTCAAAATTCAGGGAGGGCTGGTCTTTTAGTATAAGTCCAAAAGTAGGGAAAAAGCCGATGACTCCTTTTGAAGGCAATCAGGTAGAAAGAATCCTTCTTACCTGAAGGAGAGTCGCCCTTTCTGTTCTGTCCAGTCCTTTGATTGGATGATGCCCATCCGGGCCGGGGAGGGCAATGTGCCTGACTCGCTCTGCTGGTTTGCATGTTAATCTCGTCCAGCACCCTTACAGAAGCGCCTGGAATGGTATTTGACCAGATACGTAGGCACCACGTTGTGAGGTCAAGTTAACACATAAAATTAACCGCAGGTAAAAAGTATCGCCACCCTAACAATAGGAAGTCTGCTGATCCGTGTTTCGCAACCGACAAGTGTCTTGCTGTTTAATTGCATCTTTCATTTCTTTCAGCAATTGTCCTGTAACTTTCAGTGAGCAAATCTTTCACCTCCTTGCATAAATTTATTCCTAGGTATTTTATTCTTTTGGATGCTGTTGTAAATGGAATTGCTTTTTAAATTTCCTTATTGGATTGTTTATTACTGTTGTATAGACACACAACTGTTTGTTCTGTGTTAATCCGTTGATGAGTTCATTTATTAGCTCTAGTTGTTTTTCTGGAGAATTTTGGGGGATTGTCTCTATATAGGATCATGTAATCTGTTAATAGAAATAGTTTCACTTTTTTTTTTTCCCTACTTGAATGCCTTTTACTTCTTTCTTTTCCCTGCTCTGTCTGAGCTGCAGTGTGATACTGAACAGCAGTGCTGAAGCTTGCTTCTTCCCGTCTCCCTGCTCTGAGCGCAGACACTTTCAGGTTTCACCGTTAGGTGTGAGTTCTTCATAGGTGCCCTTAGATTTGCCCAATATTTTTTCTACCTCAGTTGAGATGACTGTGTGTTTTTCTCCCTTGTTTATGGTTGTTGTACCCTGAACTGCTCCTGCCTTCCAGGGATAACTCCCACAAGGTCTTTGTCTATAATACTTTAGTAAATTGTGGGATTCAGTTTGCTAGTATTTTCTTGAGCGTCTCCTTCATTTTTGAAGAATAGTTTTGCTAGGTATACAATTCTTAGTTGATTTTTCTTCACAGTCCTTTGAATATGTCATGCCATTGTCTTCTGTCCCTCATGACTTCTTTTGTTTTCTCTTTCATAGTTTATGTCAGGTTGGTTTCCATGGAACACCCCATGCTCTGTCCCCCTGACTTCTGACAACATGCCAGCTGGTACCCATGTTGAGGAAATCCTTGTATGTGTGGAGTGGCTTGTCTCTTGCTGCCTTCAGAGTTTTCTCTCTGTTTTTCCATAGTTTGATTATAATGTGTATTAGTGTCAATCTCTTTAAGTTTATCCTACGTGGAATTCTTGAGCTTCCTGGATGTACAGATTAATATTTTTCATCAAATATGGGACGTTTATGTTCACTGTTACTTCAGATATTCTTTCTACCCCTTTCTCTCCCTCCTCTCCTTTCTGGAGCTCCCATAATGTATATGTTGGTGTCACTGATGATGCCCCACAGGCCTTTCAAGCTCTGTTCACTTTTCCTTTTTGCATTTTCCTTCTGTAATTTAGCCTGGGTGAACTCCGTTGACTCATCTTCAGATTCTCCACTTCTTTCTCTTGCTTGCCGCGTCCTGCTGTTGAGCCCCTGTTGTGTGTTTTTCATTTCAATCACTGTGCTTTCCGCCTCCAGAATTTCTGTCCGGTTCCTTTTAAACATCTATCTTTATTGATGCCCCTATTTTGTGAGCCACTCTTCTGATGGTTTCTGTTAGCTCTTTGCACATGGTTTCTTTGATCTCTGAACACAGGTGACATGGCTGATGGGAAGTCTCTAAGTCTGGTGTCTGGGTCTCCTCCTGGGCCGCTTCTGTTTCTTGCTTTACCCTCTGTGTATGGTACGGGCCATGCTTCCTTGGTTCTTTGCATGCTCTGTAATTTTTGGCTGAAAATTGGAAATTTCTTTTTTTTTTAATGTTTTTTATTTCTTTTTTGAGAGACAGAGAGAGACAGCATGAGCAGGGGAGGGTCAGAGAGAGAGGGAGACACAGAATCCGAAGCAGGCTGCAGGCTCTGAACTGTCAGCACAGATACTGATGCGGGACTTGACCCCACAAACCGTGAGATCATGACCTGAGCCGAAGCCGGACGCTCAACTGACTGAGCCACCCAGGTGCCCTGAAAATTGGAAATTTCTAATATTATAATGTGGCAAATCTGGAAATGAGATTCTTCCCTTTCCCTAGGGTTTTTTGTTGTTGCTGGTGTAATGACGCCTTGAACTGCGTGTGTGAAGTTTAGATGCTTTATCATGTGTGGTCATTGAAGTCCCTGTCCCTCGAGCGTAGGAGTCAGCTAGTGACCGGACAGGGGTTTCCGGCAGTGCCCGGAACCAACACGGCCGCCCAGGCTTTGCAGAGGGCGCCCCTGTGCTGGCGGCTGCTCCGCTACCCGCCGGGCAGCTGCCAGCTCTCCCCGCCGCTCCCTTCCTGCGCGCAGAACTGAAGTCAGCCAGAGGCTTAAAGCCTTGGCAGGTCTGTCCTGAGTGCGTACACAGCCCTGCATTTGTGTGGCCTTCTAGATGCCCAGAGACACACTGGAACTTGTCAGAGCCCTTTCCCCCAACTTTTCCTTTCAACATTTTGGTTACTCTCCTGTTTGCCTCGATGGTCATGATTGCCCCAGGCAGTAGTTATTAGTGAATTTGCCGCTAAACGTTTTCAGTGACTGCGGCCCTCGCCCGCCCCCACCAGTGACCCCAGCATCGGGAGAGTTCTGCGTGTTGAGGTGAAGCCAAATGCTTGGAGCTGGTCTTCTGGTTAAGTCAGAGCAAACCACCGGCCTTCTTTGCAAATAAGGTCCGTTCTTCTCCTACTCTCCCCTACTGCCAAGTATCCGACCTGCAATTGTGCTGTTAGACTCTGGGCCGTGTTCCTGGCACATGGGTTCCGGGGAGGAAAAATGCCACCGAGCTCACCGTCCTTACCAAGATTCAGCTAGTTTCTCATGATTAAGTGTTCCTCTGATTGTCACAAGCTTTTGGTTAGTTTCTAAGGTTCCAAACAGTTTGTCTTTGATGGATTTTGCCAGTTTTTTCTTGCTTTTATTTTATTTTTCACATTTATTTTTTTAATTTACATACAAGTTAGTTAGCATGTAGTGCAACAATGATTTCAGGAGTAGACTCGGTAATGCCCCTCACCCGTTAGCCCATCCCCCCCATAGCCCCTCCAGTAACCCTCTGTTCTCCATAGTTAAGAATCTTTTATGTTTTGTCCCCCTCCCTGTTTTTATATTATTTTTGTTTCTCTTTTCTTACTCGCTTTTATTGAAGGATGGATTTTTGGAGTTTCTTACTCAGTTGTTTCACTGACATTGCTCACTATTTTGTTTTTAACATTGTGACCAACTTTGACTTTGCCAAATTTATGTACACTACACCTGATTTCAGAAAGGATTTAAGACACCTTATGGAGGTAAGCAGGATAAAACGTAAATTTTTTTTTTAAAGACTTGTTTTATTTTGAAGGACACGGGCAGGGGGAGAGGCAGAAAGAGAGGAAAAGAGAGAATCCCAGGCTCTCAGTGCAGAACCCAATGTAGGGCTCAGTCCCGTGAACTGTGAGATGATGACCTGAGCTGAAATTAGGAGCTGGGACACTTCACTGAGCCATCTGGACGCCCCAGGGATAAATTATTTTTAATACTGGTTTTGTGCCTGTTGGTGAGAGGGCATTCCTGGTAAAAATGCTATCCTCCATATGGCTGTTGGAACCTCAGTCTTGCAGATGGAAATTCTGTTTCCTTTGGTGATCATGTAGTGTCTGCCCGCCCCATTACATGGCGTGAAGGGGCCTGAAGCAGATTCACTTCAGTGGCTTCTCCGTCTGCATGAGTTTTATGGGGCCTCAAGGTAATCACTGCATCACTGTCCAACTTTAGAAATGCTTGTGGTTCTCCGCCTTGGAATTGACTGTGAAAAACTGCCTCCAGTGGTAATTTTCCTAAATCCACACTCTTTTCCTTGGGACATAATAGGTGAGTATTTAGACTTAGAGACAACATCCCTATTTGTTGTTTTAGGAAGCCGTCAGGTGATTCTCCCACTTTAAATCAGAACTTACTTCCCATAGTGACAGTCAGTGGCTCACCTGTCCGCGAGTCCTGGCCCCTGTTGAGGGGTCAAGCCCCTGGTTTCCTCCGGTTGGCCAAGGGCCACCTGGGCCAGTGCACTGATACAGAAGGTCACGGGCTTCCCAGCCGGGCCCTGCTCAGGGTTCATGTCATTTTGGACTTGAGTAAGCTCTTGTTTAGGAAGTCTGTTTTCCTTGAGCACTGTGAGTCTGTTTGACATACTGGCTTATTTGCTAGTTTTCTTTGAACAGAATATTCTTCTTTTGAAAATGACTTTATAGGGGCACGTGGGTGGCCAGGCGGTTAAGCGTCTGACTTTGGCTCAGGTTATGATCGCATGGTTCATGGGTTCGAGCCCTGCATCAGGCTCTGTGCTGACAGCTAGCTCAGAGCCTGGAGCCTGGAGCCTGCTTCAGATTCTGTACCTCCCTCTCTCTCTGACCCCCCGCTCGAGCTATGTCTCTCTGTCTCCAAAAATAAATAAAAAACATTAAAATAAAAAAATTTAAAAAAAGAAAATGACTTTATAACAGAGTTGAAGTTGCTTTGTTTTTCGGTTTAATATATACAGTTGTGCCTTTTTCATCAGCATCACCAGTAAGCTAATCTGAATATTTTTTTAAAGGCCAGGATGTGGGTAAACTTGACTACATTAAAACTAAGACCTTCTCTACTTAAAAGACATGAATAACAATAAAGCCATCTACACACTTAGGGAAGGCGTGTGTATAACTAACAAAGGGCTAACGGTCAGTACGTGATAGCCCCACACGTCAGCTCCACGAAGGACAGTAGCCCGATTTAAAAACCGGCAGAGACACAATCAGGCACTTCACGGAAGGAAAAACAGCAGTGGCCCACGCGTGTGTTAAAGACGCTAGCCCCTTCTAATCATCAGAGTGAGCGGAGAGGCTGTTGTCCCTGCTGCGTGGACAGAGCCGAAGAGGCCTGCTTCCCCGAGTCGGTGGGGGGGTGGGTTACAGAAATGTTTACGCTGCCTCGCTTTGGAGGGCTGTTGGGCTCGAGCATGCTAATTGGCCACGAATACAGCCTGCAGAGCAGTCCCTCTGCGCTCTGGGTGCACGGCCCAGGACAGGGACCGGCAGGCTCTTTCTGTGAAGGGCAAGATGGTAAGCATTCTGGGCTTTGTGGATCTTCACATATCATGTGTTTGTTTGTTCAACCTTTTAAAAATCTGAAATGCGGGGCGCCTGGGTGGCTCAGTCGGTTAAGCCGCCGGCTTCGGCTCAGGTCAGATCTCACGTTCGTGGGTTCGAGCCCCGCGTCAGGCTCTGTGCTGACCGCTAGCTCAGAGCCTGGAGCCTGCTTCCGGTTCTGTGTCTCCCTCTCTCTCTGACCGTCCCCCTTTCATGCTCTGTCTCTCTCTGTATCAAAAATAAATAAAATATTTAAAAAAAAAATCTGAAATGCATTCTCGGCTCAAGGAAATAGGCAATAGCTTAACAGTAACCTAACAAAAATCGCCTGCTGGATAGATTTGACCCCCAGGCTCTCGTTTGCTAAACTCTGATCCCCTGATCTAGAGCCCATACCCTAGAGAAACTTACACAAGTTTCCTGAACAGATGTGCCAGAATATTCAGAGCACACTTCTCATAATAGGGAAGACTGGCAACTGTGTTCATGTAAATGGATACATCAGTTGTGGAATATCATACGGCCAGGAACATGAATGACCCATAACTCCTGCACAGAGCAGACATGGGTAAAACCTCACAGTGCTGGTAGCAGAGGGCTGCGTATGGTATGGTATCATTCTGTGAAATTAAAATGGGAAAAAGTCTCTTGTTTAAGAAGAAGGGGCACCTGAATGGCTCAGTTGGTTGAGTGTCTGACTTGGGCCCAGATTACAACCTCACAGTTAGTGGGTGTGAGCCCCATGTTGGGCTCTGCATTGATAGCTTGGAGCCTGGAGCCTGCTTCAGATTCTGTCTCTCTTTTTCTCTCTCTGCCCCTCCCCTGCTTGTAAGCTCGCTCGCTCTCTCTGTCTCTCAAATAAACATTTTTTTACAAAGAAGAAAAATATATATGGTAGCGAGAATTATAGATAGAAAGTTGAGGCTGACACTTCTAGAGAGTCAGGAGGAGGGCTGAGGAAGGAGCACATTGGTAGATGGTGACTGTTAAGGAGGCAGTGGATTCTGGGGCCTGTTTTGTTGTATTCTTGCCATGCATGTGTACTGCACATGATCTTCTTAAATTTTTTTTTAAGTAGGCTCCATGCCCAACATGGGGCTTGAACTCATAACCCTGGGATTAAGAGTTGCATGCTCTACCCACTGAGCCGGCTAAGCACCCCCACATACAATCTTTCTTATGTGCCAAATATTACCCAATACATTGATTTGAAAGGCAAGGAAGGACACCAGCCAGGGAGCCCTTAGAGCCCTGCCCTCCCTGGAACAGTACTTTGTGTGCCAGAGCTGTGCCAGGTCAGTGTCTCAGCAGCTCGGGGGGTGGTAAGCACCAGCGTGGCCCCGAGGCGCCGCGGAGGGTGCCCAGCGGGAGGGTCGTCCCTGCCTGGGCTCAGTAGCGAGGTCGCTGGTGGGGGTGCACACTCCTCCTTCCCCGAAAGGCCTGGCACTCATGTCAGAAGTCAGTTGCCCACAAACGTGAGGGCTTATTTCTGGACTTTCAGCTCTCTCTCATCAATATCTATGTCTAAGGGCCATACCACGGCGTCCTGAATACTTTGTAGTAAGTTTTGAAACAAAGAAGTCTGCGTCTTGGAGCTCTGTTCTTTGTCGAGATTGTTTTGTCTGCTCTGGCGCCCTTGAATTTCCATCTCATTTCTAGGTTCAGCTTATTAATTTCTGCTGAAAGAACCAGCTAAGATTTTAACAGAGGTTGGGCGCATTTGATCAGTTGGAGTAGTGTCACCGTCTCGGCAGTGTGCAGACTTCCAGCCCGTGAACAGGGGACACCTTCCCATCGATTCAGATCTTTGCTGTCTTTCAACAGTGTTTTGTAATGTTCAGTATATGTATCTTGCCATCCTTTGGTTACGTGTATCCCTGGATATTTTATTATTTTTGATGCTATTATAAATGGATTGTTTTCTTAACTTCGTTTTTGGACTGCTCCTTGCAACGTGCAGGAATACAGGGGGCGCCTGAGTGGCTCAGTTGGTTAAGTGTCCGCCTCTTGATTTCAGCCCACGCCATCATCCACGGTTTGTGAGTTCGAGTTACGTGTCAGGCTACATGCTGACAGGCAAGCCTGCTTGGGATTCTCTCTTCCTCTCTCTCTCCCCCACTTGTGCACATGCTTGCTCTCTCTCTCTCTCAAAATAAATAAGCTTTAAAAACTAAAAAGTAGGGGTGCCTGAGTGGCTCAGTCGGTTAAGCCTCTGACTTCGGCTCAGGTCAGATCTCACGTTCGTGGGTTCGAGCCCCGCATCGGGCTCTGTGCTGACACCTAGCTCAGAGCCTGGAGCCTGCTTCCAGTTCTGTGTCTCCTTCTCTCTCTGCCCCTCCCCCTCTCATGCTCTGTCTCTCCCTGTATCAAAAATAAAATAAAATATTTAAAAAAAAAAACAACTAAAAAGTAAAATTGATTTTTAGATATTGATCTTTTATTCTGTAGTTTTCTGAATAAGTTTATTAGCTCAACGTGTTTTTAGTTGATTCCCTTACTGAGCTGTATATATAAGATTATGTCCTCTGAAAATAGAAGTAGTTTTACTCCTTCCTATCCAATCTGGATGCCTTTTGTTTCTTTTTTGGTTTTTTGTCTAATTGCTGAGAAGGGGCTTTTTAAGCAGGCTTGGGGGCTAAGTGCAGTGAGGACAGAGCCCAGGCCTCTCACTGCCGCTGTTGGCATGAGGGCCTGTCTTCTCTGTATGCCGACGGACGGGACACACGGGACCATGCTGACTCCTGACGGTGCCGGGAAGGGGTGACATCTGCCGCTCAGGTGAGGAGAAGTGAGGCCCTGAGGATAAATGCTGCACCCAAGGATCCACCTCCGGGAGGGACACCGGGCCAGCGCGGCCACCCAGGCCACCCAGCACCAGATGTGCGGCCTGGCTGGCTCCTCCCCCAGAGGCCCTGCACCAGGGTCCCCTCTGTGACCCCTGCCTGCGCTGTGTCTGCTGCTGCTCCTCCTTCTCTTCTGTTGGAATTGAAACGCCGCCGCCAGTCCCAATTCATGAAGCCCGGATCTTCCCGAAACCGAGGTGGTGTCTTTCCCTTCTGGGGATCTACAGCTCTTTGTAATCCTGGGTGATGCTTCTCCCTTCCGCTGCCTAAGCTCTCTAAGGGCAGGGCACTCTCCTTCGCCCGTGTGTCCCTGACGTGTGAGGGGCGTAGCTGGGTACATGGTGGGCTCCTAGTTGTATTTGCTGAAATAAAATGTGGTTGGTTTGGCAGCCTTCGCAGCGTCGCTGTGCTGGAGAAGGCTGTCCCCACCGTGCGGGCGGGCAGGGGCGAGCGCAGCCCTGCAGTGTGTCCAGCCGTGCGGCCAGCGGCAGGCTCCAGAAGGCAGCGCCGAGGCCAGAATGAAGTGGGCCACGCCGGCCCTCGAGCAGGGCGGGCTGCTGTTCTCTAAAACAGTATCTGTGCACCAGTTTGGTAAATACTGGAGGAAATCGGCAAAGTACCACCTTTCACAAGTGTTTGGCATGGTTACAGCGCATCACCCTTGACCCAGCAGTTCTGTTGCTGTAAGCTTTCTGGAACATGCAAGGTGCTCGGGAACGGGCGCTGCAGGTTGCTCAGCGTCATGAAGCAGCCGCAGCGGCCCAACCGTCCGTTCGCAGAGCTGGTTGTACAGATGACAGACGGCCCGCTGTGCTGTGCCAGCGCTCCAGGGAGTGACGCAGGTCTGTGCGTGCTGACGGGGAGGTGTGGCCCCAGCGCAGGGGCTCTCAGGAGGACACTGGCCATGAGCTTGCACGTGCGACACCATTTGTTCAGACGGGACAAGGAGGACGAGTCTTCTTCCTGTGCGCTCCCCGGCTCTGGGTGTCTGTCCGCTCTCCCGGAGCACCGGAAGGGAGCGCCTGCCTCCGGGGGGTTGAGGCCGGGGGTCTGGTGCCCTTCACACTTCCCTCCCCCGTCGTGCTTGCCTGTGGTCTTGTCTGAGGGCACGCACTGTGACAATGTGAAAAAATCTCCCTGTGCTCCCTCCTACGTCTGGTTCAGGGACGCTTGGGTGGCTCAGTGGGTTTAGCATCTGACTCTTGGTTTCAGCTCAGGCAATGATCTCACACAGTTTCTGAGTTTGAGACCCGCATCAGGCCCTGCACTGACAGCACAGAACCTGTTTGGGATTCTCCCTTTCTCTCTTCTCTTCTCTCTCTCTCCCTCTCCACCCCTCCTCTGCTTGCTCGCTCTCTCAAAATAAATAAACATTAAAAAAATTTTTAAAAACATAAAGTGTCTGGTTCAGTGGGTCATCCTGTATCCTCAGAGCTGTGCACCCGTCCCCATGACCCAGCTCCCGAGCACCTCCATCACCCCAGCAGGAGCCCCGTGCCCATCAGTGCATGCACCCCCCCTCAGCCCTGGCAGTCATGAATCTGCTTTCTGTCTCTGTGGACTTGCCTATTCTGGACACAACAGGTTCACAGCACTGGCTCACGCTTCTCTCCTCTGCGTAGATGTCAGGTGGAGGCGGCCTAGTGCTCCTCAGGCCCCTGCGATGTGAGAGCCGTGGGGCGTCATTCCCGCCTTCCTAAAGGCTCGTTCCCCAGCCCGCAGCCTGGGTCCGGAACGGGCCATGCGTCGGCTGAAATGCAGGGGTGCCGGGTGGTGTGTCAGGGACCTGCACGGCCCGCTGCAGGGCCGCCCACGCCAGCACCCTGCGCTACCAGTGCGGCCCGGCAGACCTGCGGGCCGAGGGACGGGGCTGCGGCCGTGCTGTCTGTGACGTGCCTCGGATGCGCGCTGGTGTCCATCCGCTTCTCCTGAGCGGCTGCAAAACCCAAAGATCCCAAACTGCGTGCTTGTTTGTACAGACTGTGCCGTGTTGTAGGTAAATGAACATTATTATTTATCATTAGTTTGATCCAAAGTTAATTGTCTCAGAGTTGAATTAGGATTTCACCTTTAAAGAATCAAATATTCCTCATTACAAACTGTTTATTGAACACATGGCTTCCTAAGCACTATTGGCTAAGATACCAAACCACAGTCACAAGCAGTTTATAATCTAAGGAGTTTTCAAGGCTAGAATCTCCAAGACCAGATCCAAGAGCTGAGTTTTCTCTTCCTGGAAGTTGTTTGTCGTGGAAACGCACCTTGGTACTAAAGGCTCAGACCTCGCCTTTGCCCCTGTGACCAGCTCGGCAGATGTGTGCCGGGTACCTTGTGCCCATCAGGCATTTTCCATCAGCCAAGCCCATGTCTCTGGCCATGGGAGAGACTGTGAGCGGTAGGTGTGCAGCGGCAGAAGGTGGGCAGCGCCGTGGACAAGGCCCAGCCCGGGCAAGGGGTGTGGGTCAGCGGGCCTGGCCAAGGGGAGCCCCTCAGAGAAGGGGAGGGTGGGCAGAGCCTGGAGTGGGCCTGAGGCGGGGGCGGGAGAGGCCCCACCGTCACCGTCACTGTGGCGGCCATTGGGCTCCTGAGCGGCCCTTTCCTCGGCCAGGAGGACTGAGCCCCGGGCTCCTTGCCACTCAGCATCTTGTGTGCAGGATTCTGACCAACAGATTCGCGAGCAAAGGGCAGCTGGCCTTTTGAGGTCATTTTGAAAGCTTTTGTTCTGTTTTGTTTTCATAAATAGGTGGATTTCACAGGCCGCAGTGACGTTCTGTTTTATTAAAAGTAGCCCGAGTGCGGCTGGAACACTAGTCCGTTTGTCGGGCAGACGCTCGGCTGCTGGCGCCTGTCTGTCCCGAGTTGTGAGACGTCCGTTCTTCTGCACCCGTGGCCTGGGGTGAGGGCTCTCCCAGCAAACCGGGGTGCTCTGCCCGGACCCACGCCGGCTTCTGGCAGTCTGGCACTGAGGAGAGAGGGGCAGGCGATGGGGGACAGACCCCAGGGCCTTATCAGTAGAAGGAATGTGGCTCCTATTTTTGTAAGTAGCAGAAATAAATAGATTGAATGAGAATACAATGTAGTTTTCAGAGATCTGGTGAGGTTTTTTTTTTTAATGTTTATTTATTTTGAGATGGGGGAGAGAGCTTGAGAGGGGGAGAGAGCATGAGCAGGGGAGTGAGAGAGAGGGAAAGGGAGAATCCCAAGCAGGCTTCGCGCTGACTTGAGGCTTGATCCCACAGACTGTGAGGTCATGACCTGAACCCAAAATCCAGAGTCGGACGCTTAAGTGACTGAGTGGCCCTGGCGCCCTGACCTGGTGAGTCTTGGAGGAAAGGGCTCGGCAGGTTGGCTACACGTGCGGCCGCACGCTTCAGCCGGCCAGGCCGCTCCGGCGAGGCCCTTCGTGGCTCAGATCCAGAAACTGCCCCCTTTGCCTGTTGATGGGAACTTGCAGGTGGGAACCCACCACCCTTGTCACCGTGAGCGCAGGAGAGCCTGTCCAGACAGGCACTGGAGACCTGTGTCTTCAGTCCCCGTGTCCCCTCTGCCAGCTCCATCCCCAAGCACAGAAGGCATGCAGATCCACAGTGGGGGTGCACGGTGGGGGCCGTGTTGGTACAGGGCTAGGGTGGGAGGAGGCTCCAGGCCGGCAGCACAGTTGGAAAGCGCCCAGGTTGGAGCGCTGTGGGTCCCTTGTGGGGTCTGCTCAGGGAGCGGGGGCAAGAGCAGCCCGAGGAGTCTGTGCTGTAGCCACCGGCCCACGGTACCTGCTGTTGTCGGAGCGGCAACGCTGTTCCCAGCACAGGCTGCAGAGCGTGGCCCGCCACAGGGACTGTCCTTGGCAGGGAGGCTAACCAAGAAATAAAATCGGCTGAGGATGGCTGTTGCTTCGGCCGAGACACCCGAACGACATGTAGGTTTCAGTTACAGCCCAGCGCGGTATCCTGCTGTATTGCTGTATCTCAAAGAACCTTGAAAGACACAGCTGGCACCTGTCAGCAGGGTTGTGACCGTTAACAGTGACGGTCGGGTAGGGTGGGAAGGAGAGGAGCGCTTCGCTCGTGTCTCGCTCCTGTCACGTGAGCCCGGAGGGTCACCGTGGCCACGGGAGCAGGCGGCGCCCCTCAGCCCTCAGGCGCCTCTCCGCTCGCAGAGCCCTGGTCCTCGCCCCGTGTGCGGGCCGGCGGGACGGGCTCTGCTCAGTGCCGCTGCTCTTCCCACAGAACCTCTCCTTCCTGGCATGGAGGCGAGCAAGAAGATGGACCCCCCGGGCACCCTGCAGCCGAACCCGCCGCTGAAGCTGCACCCCGACCGCGGCGCCGGCGCATCCTCCGTGTTCGTGCCCGAGCAAGGAGGCTACAAGGAGCGGTTTGTGAAGGCCGTGGAGGACAAGTACAAGTGCGAGAAGTGCCGCCTGGTGCTGTGCAACCCGAAGCAGACCGAGTGCGGCCACCGGTTCTGCGAGAGCTGCATGGCCGCCCTGCTGAGGTGGGTGCCCTGCTGCCCGGCCTCTCCCGCCCCTGCCCCCCGCCCCACACAGTACGCGCCGAAGGGTAAAAGCTCTGAAGAAACCCAGTAAGATCCTCAGAGCCCGGCCTGTGATCATCTAGGGAAGCCCGGAGGGCGTCACGCTTGAGTTTTCCAGGGCTCCTGTGACTCGCGGCTGGATGGCCCAGCCCCGTCCCCCAGACTCCTGTCTCCTCTCCCCACAAGCACCTCCCAGAAGTCGCTCCTGGTGCCACCTTCCTGTGGCACTCGCCATGCTGGCCCTGGCGCCCTGGTGCCCCCTCGCCCCCCCCATCTGTTTTGCTGAGTTTTGCTCTAGAAGCTCATGGCTTCCTAGAGAAGACCTGCCCATCAGCAAAGGACAAAGGAACCCTTAGCGTGCAGGTGCCCTGGGTGAGGGCAGAGGCCGAGGGCAGGGCCAGCAGGTCTGGGCGCGTCCCCGCCCAGCTCAGAACCCAGTGGACTCACGTTTACCTGGCGAAGGCAGGTAAAGCACGCACGGAAGCCCTTGTCAGCGGAGCATCGGCGCCCTCAGTCACCCAGGGACGCTGTTCCAGCACAGACCACTTCGGTGGAGAAAGCATCTTGGCTCATCCCCCCGCATTTTCCGGGCGCCGTGCTGGGCTCTGGGGTCAAAGCAGGACGCTCTCAGACCTCATCCCCCTGCCAGGGCACAGGGGGCCGGGACGGCTGCCCCCTTCTCTCTTCCTGATTCGCCACTGAGGGCAGGGCCCTTGAGGGTCACAGCAGGCAGCCTCCGTCCAGTTATCCTCCCCCTGGGAGCTTCCAGCTCTGGTCTTACCACTTACCCTGGACAGCGAACTCTGCTTCCCTTGCTTGTGGGTAGAATGACTCGAGTCCAGCTTAGTGACGGCAGAGTGGACTGGGAGCACCTGATTCTCGGAACACAGAAACCTGGACTGCGGGCCCGGGGAGCGCTGCTGGCCGTGAGGGCGGGGCTCCCGGGGCAGGGCGTCCGCAAGGCTGTTCCTCTTCTGGTGTCCCTCCTTTTTCTGCTCCCGGCTCTCCTCCTGCTCCATGGTTTTGCAGGTCTCAAGGGATCCTGTCCAGATGCTACTCAGCCCTGGGTCTATGGATATAAAACCATTCATATGATTAAAGCAGTCTTAACACAGGCTTCCTATTAGCGTAGTCTTCATGAATGGCTTTTACTTAAAAACACATTACGTCTCCCGTCAACTCTCAGTGCTCAAGCCTGGCTTTCCAGGCTTGTGGAGCGCCGCCACTCTGCCCACTGTACCGGGACATGCTTGTCAGCCCTGCCTCCTCCCCGCTGAGGCCTCTGCGACTCCCTGTCTCGGGCCGGGCGTAGTTTTACTTTTAATCTCTAGGAGGTGGTTTCCAGGCACAGGTGTGGTTAGAATCAAGTCCAAAATTGGACAGCAGGGGCGCAGGGGCTCTTGTCCCGCGTTTGGGGAGAAGAATGATGTGTGGACGAGTGGTTTCCATGGACACGGTCAGTTTCGGGTTCTCGTACTGTTAACGGCCGGGGGGCGTAGGCTTTTCGGTGTGTGGTGAAGGGAGGGAAGCTGTGGAGAAGGTTCTGGCTGTTTCCATAAAGCAAGGCCGTTCGTAGGCCCCCCTAGTAAGCTGTGGATGCTCGCACCGAGAGCTAGTTTTGGTTTCTGAAATAAAATTTCACTTTTAACTCAGGGGCTTTCCGAGTGGGACTGATCTAAGCTGTTCTGCGTAAAAACTTCCTTATGAAAAGTTACCGTCGGAACTCTTCAGCCCTTCTCTCCCAAGGCCTGGCGTCTGCGCCCCGCTGGGCACGGCCGCCGGCAGGGGGGCCGCACGTGGAGCGGGACCCCCGCGCTGACGTGTC
Source organism: Suricata suricatta (assembly GCF_006229205.1). Taxonomy (NCBI): domain Eukaryota; kingdom Metazoa; phylum Chordata; class Mammalia; order Carnivora; family Herpestidae; genus Suricata; species Suricata suricatta. The sequence goes on along the minus strand of NC_043708.1, from coordinate 2,068,873 downwards.
CTGTGTGCTCTCCCTGCAGCTCGTCCAGCCCCAAGTGCACCGCGTGTCAAGAAGGCATCATCAAAGACAAGGTATCCTTGGGGACCTGAGAACGACCACGTTAACTTCTCCCACGGTTCTGCGCGTAGAGTTCGCCTCCAGGGCTCCCGGGTGTGAGGGCGACGCTGCGGGAGCCAGGCGGGAGCTGCCACACCCGCCACACAGCACCAGACTCACCGGCAGCTGTCAGCGGCTGCCCAGCCGGGTGACCTCGGCCAGGTGCTGCACCCTCCGAGCCTGTCTCCTCACTGGGACAGCAGAGGCACCACCTCCTGAGACCCCCGGGAGGGGAGCAGGGCGGGTGAGGGGCGGGGGGTCAGTGTCAGTGAAGCATGAGAGGCTCCTGTTGGCCTCTGCCTCGCACGGCCGGGGTGCGGCCCTCCTGCCCCCGGGCACCGCCTCTGAGTCCTTGGAGCCCCCCCCCCCCCGGTGCGTCTGTGTGCCAGCGAGAACTCTCAGCCTCAGAGGCCTCGGCGGCAGCGGGGGCGCCCGGCTCCCCCCCCTGGGGCTCGGATCCCCACCACAGCACCTCCGGCCATCTAACCATTGTCAGACCCTGCTAGGCACACTTTTGGTTTCAAACGACTCATTCTTAAAGTACTTAAAATATCAGTAAAAACGTGCAGTACTGATATCGAGATTGATGAGCCTAACAAGTTTTTAAATGTAGCTCATGAAGTGGCACAGTAAAATTCTTGCCCTGGGGATTTCCTGCCCAGGGCACTTTGCAGATCGGGTTTGTCGTCAGGGCGGCCCAGGTGAGTGCAGTGATGTGAGGATCCAGAGCTGGGCCCCACTGGGAGGCCCCGGACAGGTGAGAGACGGAACCGGCGAAACGTGTGGGCACCTCGTGATCCTCCGTGATCACCTGCTGCTCCAGATTGCAGTCCGCGAAAGGGAGGGGGCCGCTGCTAGGGCAACACGCTCCCCCCCCATCTCAGCCGGCCCCCTGACCGGGGAACACGGCTGGGACCAGCGTAGTGGAGGCAGAGGCTGCTTCCCTGCTCGCAGTGACTGGCCCTGTTTTTCAGTGGCCTTGACGGCCGGAGAGAATGACAGGTTTTGTTGGAGCATCTTGGATGCTGAGTCCTCGGGTCCTCACAGGAGCGTGGGGCCTGGAGCCCGAGGTTGGCCCCTGGCGTCACGGTGTGGCCTCAGGCTCCACATCCGTGTGCTTGGACAGTGACCGTAGATAAGCTCAGCCCTAAAAGTCTGGCCTTTCACTAGTTTGCCATTTCCAACCTATGTTTTTTTATCTGTAAAGTTGAGCACAAATGACTTAGGAAACTTAATGCCACAAAAGGGAAACATTTCTTAATGGCTAAAAATATCTGTTTGGTAACTTTAGTGTATTTTTTTAAAAGTCATGTTTATAAAAGGATTAGATTTGACTCCACATTACTTTATTTTTAACTCTTAACAGCTGTTGATTCTATTTCTTTGCTGGTGCAATTGAGAAAGGCTTGTTAAGATCCTGTGTTTTCACTGTTCCAGAATGTTAACCTATAGGAGTTTCTTAGAAATGCCTGAAGACCAAGATGGTATAGACTGTGTGCCAGAAGGAGGGAGCGTGTTGACTGTCCAAGGGAGAAATAAAATCAAAGGAAGGTTTTCATTTTCAAAGGGAAATATTTTCAGGGCACCCGGGTGGCTCAGTCAGTTAAACGTCCCACTTCAGCTCAGGTCATGGACTCACGGTTCGTGGGTTCAGGCCCCGCATCGGGCTCTGTGCTGACAGCTCGGAGCCTGGAGCCTGCTTCCGATTCTGTGTCTCCCTCTGACCCTCCCCCACTCATGCTATGGCTTGCTCGCACTCTATCTCTCTCTCAAAAAAAAAATGTTTAAAAAATTTAAAAAGGGATACATTTTCATTATTGGATTACCTTCCATCTTTGCAATATTTATTTAAAAGCTTCAGTGACAGGGTAGTGCTGCCCCCTTTTTGGTGAAAAATGAGTTCTGAGTGACATAACCTTAGGAGAAAGAACCAAAACAAATGTTTTATAAACCATCTGCAGAGTGTGATCTTTTACAGTAGTTTTGCCGTTTCCTTAGTAAGCAGTCTGAAAAGGCCTTGAGTCGTAGTGGGTTCTGCCCTGGTCCCTCGGTGGGTGTCTGCCTCCCATACCCACAGCTGCCCCCTGCAGAGTTGACTCCTAGAAGTCTCTGGAGTCAGATTCGAACCTGGTCCTGGTGCGCCTGCCCCCACCTTGATGTTACAAGATGTTTGGATGCTCCAAATTATTCAGTAGAACTTGTTTTCTTTTGGCTTCTCTAATAAAAGAAAGTAGTTATGGTTGTATTATTTAAATTTTGTCTCAGTGGGGAGAGTTCCTTCATTCTGCTTTAGAAATCAGAAATTAAGATGGTCCTTAATGCTTTCTGAGGTCCACTTAAGAGATGCTCTCATGGTCTTTTAAAGTGGCCTTGCCTTGTCTGAAGCAGCAGCCTGTGGAGGTGAAGAAATATTAATCCTCTAAAATAACTGCCCTTCCATTTCAGGTGTTTAAGGATAATTGCTGCAGGAGAGAGATTCTGGCTCTCCAGATCTACTGCCGGAACGAGGGCGGGGGCTGCACGGAGCAGCTGACCCTGGGACACCTGCTGGTAAGTCCCGGGCTGGCGGTCAGGGTCAGGCGGACTCAGGAATGCAGTTCCCAGGTGTGCGGGCTGCTGTGCTCCAGAAAGACCGCGTTTATGTTGCTTTTCGAAACACAACCAAACGTGAAGGCAGCCCAAGCCCTTCAGGTACCAAATGTTATCTTTATGACATCGTTGGCAGAATTGTCAACTGGTTTTTAAACACCCCCAGCCTATTTAGAATGGATAGAAATCTGAACTGATTTTTAATTTTGGAAGGCCCATTAAAACCTTCTCTCTTTTTTTTAACCATGAAATTCCACTTAACGTCTTATGTCTTTTGATTAGCACATCTTATCCTAGAAGGATATTTGAACTGACTTTTTTAATGTTTATTTATATTTGAGAGAGAGAGAGAGAGAGAGAGCATGTGCATACGTGCAAGGGTGGGGAGAGGCAGAGAGCGAGGGGGACAGAGGATCTGAAGCAGGCTCCATGCCAACAGCTCAGAGCCCGGCATGGGGCTCGAACCCACAAACCATGAGATCATGCCCTGAGACAGAGTCAGATGCTTAACTGACTGCGCCCCCCAGGCGCCCCTGGATATTTGAGTCGGAATGAAACAAAGTCCTTAGCAGATACCCACTCACTGACCTAGGGAGGAGAGACAGCTTGCTCCTGTCAAAAGCAATATAGTTTGAGTAAAGGCTAAACAGAATATGAATTCCATGGTCTCTCAGTACGTTTGCCCCCTCCTGTGTGAGCCTGATCCCATGGTGGACGAAAACGTTTCTGGAGCAGTCAGCTGTGTAGAGTCTAGCATCTGGTGTGGCACCGAGTCCCTGTGTCGTTGGAGAACGTGCGCGTCTGCCTCACAGGTGCACCTGAAGACCGACTGCCAGTTCGAGGAGCTCCCGTGCGCCCGCGCCGACTGCAAGGAGAGGGTGCTGCGGCGGGACCTGCGCGACCACGTGGAGAAGGCCTGCAAGTACCGGGAGGCCACGTGCGGCCACTGCAAGAGCCAGGTGCCGATGATCACGCTGCAGGTGCGCCCGCCCCGCCCCC
>NC_043708.1:2048425-2065089 GCF_006229205.1 Suricata suricatta | reverse complement strand
CTCCGGCCGGCCGTTGGGCGCAGGCGGCGCTCGGCGACTGTTCTAAGAGCAGGGAGGGGAGGAGCGCAGTGACCAGCAGTTCCATCTGACGGTAGCTCGGAGTTAGGCTTTACTTGTCTTGCCCGTTTTGATTTGTACGATTAACACCCCCACTGCTTTGACTGGCTGTCACTTGGGGACGCCGAAAGAAAACGATGAAGACTGATTATCAGAAAAGGCAGGATTTTCCTTTTGTCCCAGGGAGTGTCTTCAGAATCTCCGGGGGCCGCCTTGTCTTCAAGCCGCTCTGGGACTCAGTCACCCCTTGGCCGGGGACTCACCTGCAGTGTTGAAGTGCGGCTGTCGTGGAGACAGACGTGAATCTGCCACTTTTCCCACCTCAGTTATTGGCACAGTTCTGTACCGTGCGTGCAGTGGAAATCAGGTCACTCATCTAAATTAGAGATGTTGGGGGTGGAGGCCAGACTTTGAAAACAGTCAGTAGTCCAGTAACCCTCAGATGTTTGTCCATTTCTTGAACAAATATTCACTGCGTGCCTGCTGTGTGCTGGGCCCTGTTCTGGGTTCGGAGGTAACGCTCCCCTTCCAGTGGGAAGAGGGGACCAACAGGCAGCCGGGGTGTGTGGTCCTGACTTGCACTGCGAGAGCAGCACGCCAGCGCCCTGGGAGGAGGGCTCGTGAGGACTGGTGCCTCCGAGGCCGTCAGTGGCCGGTGCAGGGAGAGTGCCGGGCAGAGGGCACTGACCCGGCAGGTGGGCTGCGGGAACGGCGAGAGGCCGCTACGGCTCCTGCGCCCGGAGCAGAGGCCCGGGCCCGAGGAGAGCCGGGGGCAGGCGGTGGGCTGCCGTGAGCCAGAGGATGACCTTGGAGTCCCCAGTATGTGCTGGCTAGACGGAGGGTAGGGGGAAAACGTGGCGGCCAGGCCTGGGGTTGGCCTGTGCAGGAGGAGGGAGGGAGGAGCCGGTGCCCCAAGGCACATTTGGAGGGCAGAGGCAGCAGGATTAGCTGGTGGCTTGAATCCAGAGAGGGTGTGAGGCGCTTGTGACCAGGGCAGCTGGAGGAACTGGGGTGCCTACTGAGGTGGGGCACAGGCTTGGGAGGGGAGCAGGGGGTGCTCGGGGCTGCTTCGGCCCTGGGGCCGTGAGGAGGCAAGCCGGAGTTCGAGGACAGGGGCCTGGGGCCCAGGGACGCGTACAGGCTGCTGGGGCGGGAGGCATCTAGCAAAGGAGCAGCCGGTGGGGGGGGTGGGGAGGGGTTCGGCAGAGTGGTGCCCCAGAGTCAGAGGGAGCTGGAGAGTGGGGGGGGGCAGGAAGGGCGGGTTTGCAGAGGACTGGCTGGGAGGGGCACCATGACTGGGAGAGGACCCCACACCTGCGACCAGGGTGTGGGGGCCGCAGTGGGTTCCTGGGGGTGCTGTGGAGCATTTATTGACCAAACTTTATGAAAGTTTTTGTTTTTCGGTAGGAAATGAGATGTAGCCCGCTTCATAATCTCTGTAACTTCCCTTACTTTGTATAGCTTTCTTGTGCCTGCAATGTTCTTCTCTTGTGAAATCTTCTCCCTGTGTGATTTCTGTAGACCTTTCTGGTTATTAAGGACCTTTCAGAACTGTGGAAAATAGGAACGGTGCTCGTCCTAATTGAATAATTCCCCCAGTAACTAAATTCAGATGAACGAGACATTTGCGTAATGAGCGCGACTCCAGACTTTACATGTGCTGCTGGTTGCTACCAAACTGTACTTTGCTTCTTATAAAAATCAGTTATCTTTATTTGTAGAATAGAATCCAGGAATTTATTTTCATTTGAGAAAGAATTGTAGTGTGTCAGTTAAACGCTGTGTAAGTAACGGACTCTGATCTACAGAGGAAGCTTTATAAAGAGACTGGTTTTTTAATATATATATATATATTTTTTAATGTTTATTTTTGGAGAGCAAGAGAGACAGAGCATGAGCGGGGGAGGGTCAGAGAGGGAGGGAGACACAGAATGTGAAGCAGGCTCCAGGCTCTGAGCTAGCGGTCAGCGCAGAGTCTGACGCGGGGCTTGAACCCATGAACCGTGAGATCATGACCTGAGCCGAAGTCCGACACTTAATCGACTGAGCCCCCCAGCCGCCCCTAGTCTGGTTTTAAAGTAACATGTGGCATATGGTTTCCTGGGACGTTTATGGAGTGATGTTAGTTCTGAACCAGTCGCTCAGACGCACGAGAGAATAACTCGCAGTGTCTCCCCTTTGTGCCACCGTCCGCTGAGGGGGCAGCCCCGCTCCCCGCCAGACCTTCCCTCGCACGGGACATACAGTGAACGTAACACAAAGCACCAGTAAGGAAAGGCTGGCTAGCTGACCCTCATAGGGTCCAGGAGGGCTTTGGCAAGGATGCGGCATCTGGTCTGGTCTGGGTCTTAGGTCTGTCGACTGCAAACACGCGAGAGGGGCACAGAGGGCGGAGGCACTCGACGGCCGTTGGCAAGTTTAGGACCTGAGTTGTGCACGTGCATACACCTTACATATCTTCCTGTGATGAGGACTGTTTGTGAACAGACACGAGAGGGCAGCTTGAGGCACCTGTCACCTTCTGTCAAGACCTTTATCAGTGGGGAAGGGTCTGCCTGCTCGAGGTCACTGTGGCAGTCCCGCGCCTGCCACCAGCAGGACAGTTCCATGCCCCAGAGGGGACCTGCCCGGGGCCTCCTGTCCTGTCAGAGCTGGGCCTTCACGGCCAGGTCTCATTTTCCAGCCAAGTGCACGCTCGGTCTTGTCCTCTCCTGCCAAAAGTTTGTTTTCAGGAGGAGCAGCCTTCTGACTTGGAGTGTCTGCTGCCTGACGCTCCCAGGGTCCTGTGTTTTGTCAAGTATATCAGTTACCCGGGTGTTGCTGAAATCCACACCGATGAAGCCAAAACCCTGGGCCGCTGCAGCTCATAGAGTCTTTCCTACGTGTAAACCGTGGTATTGACATCATTTCAGCCGTTCTCAAGTTTGTTTTTTTGAATCCATAGGTCAGCGCACGTTAAAGTGCCAGGAGAGAATCCCTGCTTTCACATTTTGTCTTGAAATTGTTAAATACGATTTCTTTATTTTATTTACTTTCATTTATTTTTTACTTTTTTATTTTATTTATTTTTTTGAGAGAGCACAAGTGGGCAAGGGGCAGAGGGAGGGGGGACAGAGGATCTGAAGCAGGCTCTGCGCTGGCAGCAGTGAGCCCAGTGCGGCGCTCAAACTCATGAACTGTGAGATCATGACCTGAGCTGAAGTCGGCCACTTAACTGAGTGAGCCACGCAGGTGCCCCCCAAATGTACTTTCCTTAGGGATATGGTCAAAATGGGCGGAGGGAGGAGTGGGTACGGGCTTCCAGTTGGGGCATGAATAAGCACTGGGTCAAGGGTAGTGCCGGAAAGGGGCGTGTCCGCCCAGTTACCCCTCCAGGCCCCTGACTGGTTCGGCCCCGCCCTCAGGCCACTCCTCCCACGTGTTGATGAGCCGGTTGTCCGGGGTTTCCCACCGACAGACAGGAGTCTCAGGGATTGCGAGCACAGCCGGGGAAATGGAAAGCCAGCGTCCCCTGTGTGGGACACTCGGGGTAGGAGGCCTGCTGGCCAGGTGTGGACGCCCTCCCGGGGCTCCCCAGGCCTGGAGCCGAGCAGCCTCGAATCTGCCCTGCAGATCCCAGCGCGGCGCACTCTCGGAGACACCGCCCTTCAGAACACCCTGCAGCAGGCTGGGCGCGGTGCCCGGCTCTGCAGGCCTGGTCGGGCCGAGGCTCTTGGCCACGGCTGCCTGCCACCCTCCCTGCCATCCAGCTTCGCAGAAGCACGACTGTGGAGCCCAGAACCAGAAGGGCCCCAGGGCCCTGGGCGGTGCTGCCCCAGGAGCCTGTCCCACACGCTGTGTCGTGAGGCCTGCAGTCACAGGGGACTCTGCTGCACCCGTCTCTCTCTGGCGGCCCCCGTCACGTGTGTGGTGTGCTCTCCAGGGCTTTTGGGCCCCACGCCCTAACTTTGCTCCTGATGAGACTCCCACAGGTGCGCGGGCAGGGGTCCGGGGGCGCCATCATCCAGGCTCTGCAAAGCTGCAGTCTGCATCAACAGAGGGCTTCACGGGGGCTTGCCCACTCCATCAGGCGTCCGGCCCTTGGCTCTCACTCAGGTCATCCTCTCAGTCACCCCACATCGGGCTCTGCGCTGACAGCGAGCAGCCTGCGTGGGATTCTCTCTCTCCCTCTCTCTGCCCCTCCTCCACTTGTGCTCTCTCTCACTCTCTCCGTCTCAAAATAAGTAAACTTTAAGGGGAGGAAAAGGCTACACCATGGTGTGTCCATGTTTTCCATGCATTAAAGACAACCTAGGTAAGGTTTCAGGGCAGTAGTTTAAACACCCAGCAGATAACCCTGTTTGCGGGGTTGGAGAAGCATCGTTTCCAGAGAGGCCGAAGCAAACGGCCTTCCCTTTCGCAGGCCACGGCCGGACCCTGGGCCGCGCCAGCCTGTGCTCTCCTGTCAGGGTCCCCTGGGCACAGAGCCGCCCAGGGGAGGCGGCTTTGTGAGCGCCGCTGGGGACCGGTGCCCCCAAGATTGGCCTCGCCTGTCAGGGTTGGGATCTCCTGAGACACCTCACTTTTTGGCTCTTAAACTTTGAACGCAAGGACTCCTCCGCGTGAGTTAGAATAACACCGAACAGGGACAGTGAGCAGAAGGTTCTTTGGTCTCTGTGGTGAGGGTGGCGGTGGTGACGGGCCCGAAGAGACGGGCTGTGTGTCTCACTGCTGATGACACACTCTTCTCCTCCAGAAACACGAAGACACAGAGTGTCCCTGCGTGGTGGTGTCCTGTCCCCACAAGTGCGGCGTCCAGACCCTCCTGCGGAGCGAGGTGAGCGGCGCGGCCGGGTCTGCCCGGGGGCTGGCGGGGCTTCAGGGCGTGGGTGTCGACTGGTCCATGCGTCCCCTGGAGCCGGGTCCGAGGTTTTCACAGGCCACGATTCCCACACGTGCAGTAGAGAAATGACGGGGAACCCGTCCTGGGCATCAGAAACTTCAGAAGCAAACAAATAAAAGCTACAAAGTGGTTAAATTCAGAGCAAAATATTGTTAAGAATTGAGAAAATGGAATTACAGTGCAAGGAAAGGTGATAACTTTTTAGGTTCTAAAAAAACTATTTTTAAACCTGCAATACAGGAATTACTGAGAGATCTCAATATAAATGACTTTACAGACACCCCAGAACCGTTTGGCCATGTGCAGCCTGGGTTGGTGCTAAGGAGCAAGAGGCCCTGCTCCCAGCCGTGAGCAGTCCCTGGAGGCCACGCCCCGCTGCCCTGGGGCCCGCCTTCTTGAAGGCAGGGGGACTTTACCACTCCCGTTAGGTTAACTTGATCAGGATATGTCCAGACAGGAGAATTCCAGGGGTTCGTGAATGTTTTTGCTTCTGACCTGGAGCCCCCCGGCTGCTGTTTTGGGAGCATCTGAGGCTCCGGGGCTCAGTGTGTGCCCGTGCCCCCTGGTCCCCTGCAGGCCCCGGTGCCCTGATCGAAGGAGTCTGCTCCCCTCAGCGTTTTTCAGCAGCCCAGGATTTCACCACTGGATATTGGGGGGTGAGGGTCAGTCTCTCTCATCCCCACTGAGCAAGAGGACCTGAAGCCCCGAACCAGTCTCCCCCACGGTGCCTCCTCTCAGGAACGGGGCTCTCCTAGGGAAAGGCAGGGCCTTGCCTGGTGACAGGGGTCCCTAGGCCTGGACTGGGCCTCCAGGATTGGCGAGGAAACGCACACAGACTTCCCCAGCCAGAACGTCCTCTGCCATGGGGAATGAACGAAGAGTCTGTACCGTTGAAGTGACCAGGGTTTTACAGTCCTTCCAAAATTGTTACCCCCTCTGGGCCATCTGTAGGGACAAAGGCTAACTCCTTTTGCCTCTAACTTATTTTTATTTTAAAAAGCTTTGAACCAGCACTTATCTTGGGTTGATTATTTTTGCCTCTATCCCTACGCTCCCGCAAGCAATGACGAGGAAGGCGCTGGGAGTAGTGGTAACTGATTCAGGGGAAAGTACGGCCCTGGATTTACGGTAGCGCCCCAAATTAACATCAGACGCACATATCCTGCTTTTACCGCTAGGAGCATTAGCCGGATAGGCTCATGATTGTATTGGTGACTCTAAAAGTGTGTGTTTAAAAGAAGTTTGAGCTGGCATTACCGTGCACAGTCTCATGCTGCGTTTCCATGCCAGCCACGGTGTGGTCTGCCCCTCCGGGTGCAGGCCAGGACGCCCTGCCTGCCTTCAGAGGAGCCTCAGGACGCCACCACTCCGCCCGGGCTTGGGGACCCTCCGCAGCGTTGGCCATAAGGCTCCCCGCTGACATTAGCCCTTCTCAGCTGTTGCAACACAGCAAAAGAGCATGTTCCTCTCTGTCCTAAATACTGCCCCGAAGGGAAAGGATTCAAGGACTCAGAAGAGCCCTGGAAGGGCGTGGCCATGCGCCTGTGGGGAACGTGTGTGCCGGCTCCGCTCCTGGGGAGCCGTGTCCCTGAGGCCTGGCTCCGCGGTGCGCTCAGACGCCCACTCCCCACCTCAGGGTCTAATTGTTTTCTATAAAGAAGATCTGTCCCTAGAGTTCCCTGATGAGAATTTCTTCAGTAAAGAAGCCGTCCTTAAATTGTATTAGCCTAATGAATAGTACTATGTCTTCAAACTGTAGACATTTCAATTCCCTTTTCTCTTGAGGGGGCATCATAAGTGGTTTTTATTTGACCATGTGCCAACATTTAAGCTGAACAAAGGGGTTTTTCTTATTACCATGAGTTATCCTCTCTCAATCTCTCCTAATTTTCTTCTACCAATTAGACGTGACAGTATTAAGATTCATGTTGTTAGAATGACCGTAGCGATCTGTGAGAAGCTACATGAATATGGCCACTCAGAGGGACAAGAGTCTTTTCAGAAGACGAAAAGCTCGTCTTGTTATCTTGAGTGTTGAGCGTGGCCGTGCTCCACAGACACAGGCCTGTGTGGACCGCGTAGTAGGTGTGTGACCCAGTGACATCCTGGAATGCTTTCTCTTTTTCCGTGTTTCATGCGATTTTTGTTTATAGTCTATAAATGTTCATTTCAGTTCACGTTTTTTCCCTTTCTTTTTTAAATTCTGGCGCTGCAGACAGCATGTCACATTTGGAACAGTTTGTTCTAGAGAAAATGCAAGTTTGAGAGATGTTACAGTAACCGTATCTCTGTGTTCTGGCGTGTGTGTGTGTGCACGTGGCAGCAGTGTGCACTTGCCGCGGGCGCGTCTGGGGAGCCGAGGACGCGCCCGTGGCAGACGAGCCGCCTTGGTGACAGCACACGCCAGACGCTCTGTGTGCCCTTACTGTGTTGGAACGTGTTCGTGCGCGCGCCTGTGCCACAACTCACGCCTCTTTCCCGTTGCAGTTGAGTGCGCACTTGTCAGAGTGCGCCAATGCCCCCAGCGCCTGTAGTTTTAAGCGCTATGGCTGCGTGTTTCAGGTCAGTATCCGACATCTGTCCTTCCCTGTCCCTGACGTTCTGCCCTGGGGGAAGGTTCCTCGGTCAGCGTCTTCACGTGCAAGTTCTGCACGTGGGGGGTTGCAGGGGATGGGGTCGCCCTGCGGCGTGGGCGCTTGCTGCCCCTGCCGGCGGCGTTCTGAGATTTCAGGGGGACACCTGTGCCGAGAAGGAGGTCAGGACGTGAGGAGACCACCTCAAAACCAGCTGGGCAGCGGGACTTAGGACTGACAGTTGGCCGGGGTGGGGGTGGGGTTCTCGAGAGAGTGTTCCAGACCCTTAGCCAGTACTTCCGTTGAGGTGGATGCAGTCCAGACACGGTGCAGTGGTGTGCACAGCAGCACACAGTCACGAGGACCACTCTCGTGTGTCCCTGGCCGCGTGGCCCATCATCGACGCCACACGTCCCGCCACAGCCACGTGGAGGGGGCGTCTCCGTCCCCGCCATGCCTGTGCTGCCGGAAACCTGTTTCTGGGGGTTTTGTTGTTGTTTTTAACACACCCGAGATTGCTAGTGAGTTTGAACTGAGTTTCATTTAAACGTATATCTTCATCTTAAAACTATCAGAGGATAGCGTATATTACAATTAAGGCATTTTATATTTAATTATGTATATTAGCAATATATTTTACGATCTCAGGACAGAGGTATTGGCATCGCAGTGCTTTCTTAGGAAATCCCAGGAAGAGTGACCGTAGCTTCCCCTTGTCTCCGTCTCTTACCGAGACAGAGCCCTCACCACTGTTTGTCGCACGTGGTACCATCCATTCTGTGTACGTGTATATATATGTTTATATACAGCGACCCTTATATCAACATATATATATGAATATTCTATGTACAGAGTATGTGTTTTGGAGATCATGAAAATGCTTTCTGTGGCCTCTTAATCTTCCAGTTTCAAAACAAATTATATTTTCATGCTAATTAATCCCTTAAATGTATGAAGTACTATTGCATGTGCTTATTACTGACTCTAAAATGGTCTCCATCTTATGTACTCTGTAGATCATTTATGTTTTGTATGTAACTTTCCAAGTATACTTAGAATAGCGAGGAGCAATACATTTTCTAATACGGTGCGTTTCTCTAATAAGTTAATATCTCAGTCCGCTGTCTGGAGTCCCACCTGGGCTGCGAGCCCCCGGCCTGCTGTGGTGTCTAGGCAGAGCCGCAGGGGCCGCAGCCTTTCCAGCGTGCGTTCTTAATGAAAAAACTTAAGGAACAAAAATGATAGGTCTGAGATTTAAATTTCTTGATATCACAAATATGACCCACAGATGAGCAGCGCTGGGCCCGAAACTTGAGGAGCGAGGAGCGTGAACTTGAGGTTGTTGTAGAGCCGCAGGGCCCCGGCCCCCCCCCCCCCCCCCCCGAGCAGGGCCCTTGGAAGGCTTTCCGTGGATCAGGCCCCCCTCCATGTGCAGAGCTGCCTTTAGATCAGGTGTGGGTCTCACTGCGCTCTGTGAGGGCCGGAAGTCGCTTAATGCGCCGCGTCTTTGTTCTCACAGGGGACAAACCAGCAGATTAAGGCCCACGAGGCCAGCTCCGCGGTGCAGCACGTCAACTTACTCAAAGAGTGGAGTAATTCTCTGGAGAAAAAGGTACGCCACACTGTCTCTAGCTCTTACTGCCTTTTAATGATTTCTTCAAATTATTTAAAGAAGAAAAAATTTTTAATTTTTTTTATTAATTTTTGAGAGACAGAGAGAGACAGTACCAAAGGGGAGGGTCAGAGAGAGAGGGAGATACAGAATCGAAGCAGCTCCAGGCTCTGAGCTGTCAGCACAGAGCCCAACGTGGGGCTCGAACCCACAGACTGTGAGATCATGACCTGAGCCAAAGCCGGACGCTTAACCAACTGAACCACCCAGGCGCCCCGAAAATATGTTTTATAATTATTAATGGTTTTGGATAAACAAAATGGTATCAGGAGAATGTCAAGAAAGTACATTTCTCTTCATGTGACCCTGAACTTATAAATGAAGGCATTTGTGTTGGTTTGTTCTTTGTTTGTTAATTGCCAAGCAAGCATGCAGTGTCTGTTTGTGTTTAATCACATTGTGGTTACCTTAGCATTGACCTGGAACAGGGATTATCAAACTTCCAAACCTTCCTTTCTCTCACCATCAACATCATCTTTTTGTAAATAAAGTTTTATCGGAACACAGCCACGCTCATCCATTGCTCTGTGGCCCATGCTGCGTTTGCACTGTAATGGCAGAGGGTAGCATCTGAGACGGAGACTGTACGGACCTCACAGCCCAAAATATTTGTTCTCTGGCTTTTTTACTGAAAAAGTTTGCCAACCCCCAATCGGGAAGGTTACCAGTGCTAAAGGCTTTACGTCTCCCTGTCTTTCCTAGGAGACCGCTAGGAAGAGCCACTGTCCTGTCGCTAGTGTTAGTGGCTGTCACGTTATGGAGGTTCTGGGCCGGGAGCACTTGACAGCGGGGCTTCCCTTCCAGAGGCCTCAGCTGTGGGGCTGGGGGCTCCTCGGCGCCTGCCCCGCGTGGTGCCTCTTCCCAGGGGGCTCGCTCCGCGGCGTTCAGCGGGGCCAGGCCCTCCTTTCATGAGGGGAAGACGAAAACAACTAAGAATCGGGAGAGAAGAAGTTGTTACAGGACCTCTCACGGTGGCTTCTTTACAAAAGTGAAAACTTAATTCCAATTTTCCAGAAACACGTACGGAGAATTTGTGGTAGAAGGACCCTGAGGCTAGTTAGAGCAGCCTGTTCATTTCCTGAAAACTTGTAGAGAACGGAATACCTTGCTCCCAATGTTAAATTCAGCCAATTTTTTTTAAAGTTTGTTTATTGATTTTGAGAGAGACAGACACAGCATGAGTCAGGGAGGAGCAGAGAGAGGGGGAGAGAGAGCATCCCAGGCAAACGCCCAGCTGCCAGCACAGAGCCTGGAACCCGACATGGGGCTCGAACTCCCAAGATCATGAGATCATGACCTGAGCTGAAAAACAAGAGTCAGATGCTCAACCGACTGAGCCAGTCAGGTGCCCCTAAATTCAACCAATATAAGATGTAAATGTCTTTGATAGAAACTAAAAATTTAAATCAAAACGGTTTTATTAACTCCGACATAAAGTAGGTTTTCGGTATAAATGCTGATGCTGAGGATGAGAAGCGGCAGGAGCATGGGTGTGTCACACGTGCGCGCACGAGGGGGCGGGAGAAGGCTCTCTACGGTGCCGTGAAGTTGTGTTAGAAGAGTCACTTATGGCTTCCCCGTGTTGCTCTGAGTTAGTGATGGTTTATTGGTGCGTCTTCCCCCCTCTGTTTAAACAGCGTGTGCTGTTCCTGAGACTCTGCTTCTCATTTAAAAAAAAAAAATGTTTGTTTATTTTTGAGAGAGACAGCACTGTGAGCACAAGAGAGCGAGCAGGGGCGGGGCAGAGAGAGGGAGACCGGGGATCTGAAGCGGGCTCTGAGCTTTCCGCCCAGAGCCCAACGTGGGGCTCAAACTCACCAACTGTGAGATCTTGACCTGAGCTGAAACCAAGAGTCAGACACTTTGACAGCCTGGGTCATCCAGGTGAGAAGCACTGGTCTCCTGTATTAGAAAAGCGTGAGTCAAAGGGGAGCATGGCAGGCCTGCCTGAATTGGCAGGGACAGATGTTGCGCTCAGTGCAGGGGAGGGGCGGGGGTCTCGGGGAAGATCCGTGCTTCTTGGGAGCACGCCTGCCAGGTAGGCCTTCCTGTGAAAGCAGGGGTCCGCAGGTGCCCAGGGTTGGGTTCTTTGAATAAAACAGAAAATTTAAATTAGAAATTTCCCTAAATTAAGAAATTAAGAGTTTTCACATGGCATGATGTGTGTTCAGTAATGTGAGATCTTTCTGCTCATCCTCCAGTAGCTTGATTTGTTGCAGAAAAAAATTGCCATTGCTTTTGGAGGTAGTGCTGCCATTTCTAATCAGAGAAGTTGACGTATGGATGCCTGGGGGGCTCAGTGGGTCCTGCTCAGGTTCTGACCTCACGGTTCCAAGATGGAGCCCTGTGTTGGGCTTCGAACTGGGTGGAGCCTGCTTCAGACTCTCTCTCCTCTCACCCTCTGCCCCTCCCCCGTGCGTGCCCCGTGTCCGCAGGTGTGCACAGGTGCCCTGTCTCTCAGAGAAAAGCTGGCTTGCAGGCAGGGTGTTTCTTTTTTGGCTGTGAGAATAGTATCTGGGAATTGTGTCCACCTTGAAAGATGGGAGTGAGTGAATTGGAACTTTGGAGACCCACTGGTGGGACGCTGCACATGGCCAGTCTGGTCACTTCTAAGGGCCCAAGGGCATGAGACACCAGATTTTGGACTGGAGAGTCTGTCTAACATCCTAGGAAAGTGAAGAAGTGAAGCATAATTTTTGCCCATGACACCTGTAGGTTTTGAATTCCTTAGCAAACACACCTTGTACTAAAGTAAAACAGACTGAGGCGCCTGGGTGGTTCAGTCCGTTAAGGGTCTGACTTTGGCTCAGGTCATGATCTCACGGTTTGTGGGTTTGAGCCCCACGTTGGGCTCTGTGCTGACAGCTCAGAGCCTGGAGCCTGCTTCAGTTTCTGTGTCTTCCTCTCTCTGGCCCTCCCCTGCTGGTGCGCTCTCTCTCTCTCTCTCTGTCTCTCAAAAATAAATAAAAGACATTAAAAAAAATTTAAAAAAAAACAAAGTTTGAACGCCTCTCTGGTAAAAGATTTATTCGTTTTCAGGATAAACTTTAGAGTGTCCCATTTATTCTGAACTTCAGTCAGCTGCCGTTCTGTGCCTCGCCTTATTTCATTACTGGCAGCAAGTCTGGGAAACACAATCTGTAGGATTTCCTGTTAAGCTACTAGGACCTCCATTTCCTGTATGAAGGGATTTCTTTTTCTGGAGTTCCTTCCCGTAGGCTGGTAGAAGGCCTATATTGTGAAAATGTAAGCAACTATCAATATAATTGTTATAATTCATAAAACCATGTTTTGTTTGCTTAATTAAAGAATTTCTTTTTCAGGTTTCCTTGCTACAGAATGAAAGTGTAGAAAAAAACAAGAGCATACAAAGTTTGCACAATCAGATATGTAGCTTTGAAATTGAAATTGAGAGACAGAAGGAAATGCTTCGAAATAATGAATCCAAAATACTTCATTTACAGGTAAGCAGCTCAAGCCTGTGGCTGGATCACAGGGTAGAGGAGCGTGTCTGTGTCCTTCAGGACTTTCTCAGTGTGATGTGTGAGCAAAAGCCCTGGCTCTTCGCAAAGAGACAACCTGTTTCTCTTGCTTCAGCCTCAGCCTTTCTGCCCCAGCCCCCCTGGAGGGCAGGCCTGTCTTCTGTGCCTGTGATTCGCGTCGGTGAAGTAAGACTACATGCCCGTGGTTTAAAAAGGGGGCTGTTCTTATTGAAGATTTCATATTGTTCCTGAGTAGTTATGCATGAAGTTTCACTTCCTAAGGTGAAGTGCAGCCAGTCTGTTTTGTTCCGAATCTTCTAGAGGTGCTCACGCTCACCCCACTCTGTTTCATGTGGCGATCCACATGCACCTCAAAACAGCCTTTGCCAGACCAGGTGACCGTGTAGAGGCCTGGGTAAGATGTGACGTCTCCTTTCTGTTCTCTGCGCGGTGCCGGTCGGCGTAGGCGCAGTACGCACCTGTGAGACTGATTCCCACGTGCATCTCACACACACCTAAGTCTCCAAAATTGCTGTAACCCGAGCTCAGTGTCGCGTTACTTTACGAAGCCCCCGTTGAGGCGCCAATTGTCGTAACCCGACGGACGGCCGGGGCCACTCGATTGGTGGTACCTGTTTCGTCCGCCCCGACTGGCAGGGCGCAGAATGGTCGCGGGTCCTTTTCCTGAGGGAGGGAGAGACAAAGGGGGCAGGAGAGGGAGACGCAAAGAGTAAAGACAGAACTCACGGTTCTCCGATCAGGCGAAAGAGTGTGATTATTCAAAGAACTGTTCTTCATATAGTCTTCAAGGGGGAAAACAAGGCAAGCTGACCTAGGCAGACTACAGAGTCGAATGCATACCAAAGCAGCGCCCCGACTTTGCCTCAGCAATCTTGGGGGATGGAGAACTAACACTGAATACGGTTCTGATCTTTTGTGCGCCTTGGCCACTCACGTCTAGCTCAGCAAGACAGTTGCCAAAGTTATTTTGACCAGGAAATGGCAATCTCCAGCCTCCAGATGCAAATCTTGTTTACTGGCTCACTCAACGGAGTGATAATCCTTGCCTGAGGCAGACAGAAAACTTGGCGGGCCCGACACAAAATGGCTTTTCAGTGCTTTTACTTAGGTGTGTTTCCCTCCTAACTGGAAGATGAAACATTTCTAGCAGCTCTGCGTCAAGGCATCTTTGAGAGTGGCTTTCCTCCCACTTTAACTCCAGAGGTTAGTCATAGAGTGGCTTGAATTGCATATTTATTTATTTATTTTCATAAATTTATTAAATTTCACTTGTATTAAAACGTGGTGGTTTCCAGAGATGAGGTAGATCACTGTATTTTGAAATAATAGATTGTATTAGAAAAGATACACGTCCTTGGTACTGAATCAAGCCTAAAAAGTACGTCACATAAAACGCGAGCAGCTGTCCTGCTGGAAGTCCCGGGCGGTTGGCAGGGCGCCTGAGGGAGTGTTCGGAGGGCCCGGACAGAGGCCGCGCTCACCTGCCCGGCCCCCAGCATGGCGGCTGCCCCCGGGCCCCGCAGGTGCCTGGAAAGGCCACGCAGGCTCACATTACACCGAGAATCACCTCTTTAAAGTACCAACAACAAAAGAAAAAGTGAATAAGTCACAGGTCCATTGACACCTCCCCCGTTAGGACCAGAGAAGAGCAGGATGTATGGATGAGGTCCTGGAGGCCCTCGGCTGAGCCCAAGTCATCACATGCGTCTTCCCGGCTCCCCCCTTCCAACGGGAAGAGTTTGAGTGTACTTTTTTGTAGAGTTTAGTCATTCCACTGTGTGTGATTTATATTTCACACGCGCAGAGCAGTGGGGGTGGGCAGCCACGGGTGGTGCCCCCGACGGGTCCTGAGGAGGAGGGCGACGACTTGTCGTGGAGGAGAATAGACTATCTTGAAAGGAAAGGCCACCGGTCACCCTGGGCTCCAAATGTCTGTAATCTCAGTAAGTGCCAGGGACACGTCTCCGCGAGCCGGGAACTCCCCAGGGCGGCCCAGCGCCTCCCCAGCGGCCTCTGCGCGGCCGGGTGATGCTCTGGGAGGTGGGAGCTCCCCTTGGCTTTGTGGCGGGGCTGGGCTGACGGAAAGTTGGGGCTGGCAGTCTTCCGTGACCGTGGGTGGAAGGCCTCTGTGGCTGGTGCCCTGGTGGCCTTGACTCTCTGGGAAGCATGCTCGGCCCAGGGGCCCTTCGCTCGGGTCCTTCCAGAGCCTTCTCCACCTCTCCGTCGGAGCCTGGCTCACGTGTGCACCTCTCATCATTTCCTTGTCACCTCAGAGCCCTTCCCGTGCCCGGTGCCGTGTGCACTGGACCCCCGCGGTGATGACAGACATGTTAGCCTCCCTATCAGACATGTCTGATTCTCCAGGAGGCCCTAAGCCCCAGTGACGGCAGGGACACGTGGAGTGCAGAGCTTCTGAGGGCCCCTCATCTGTATGGGGTGCACACAGAGTCGGTTAAAGGGAGTGAGATTTAAGAGGGTGTTTGCTTTTGCTGACCCAGGAAGGGCAAGTTCTTAATATTTTACTTTTTATAGAACCTATTTTTCTTAATGAAAAAAAGGCCTAGATGTCAGCTGAATCCCTGCCCTGTGTCAGCAGAGAGCAGATGAGCCGGGGGGGGGGGGGGGGGGGGGGGGGGGGGGGGGGGGGGGGGGGGGGGGGCAGGACCGAAGTCACGTGGCCCACTACCCGCCCGGCCCCTGAGCGCCACCCGCACTGTGTGTTTGCAGAAACGTGGCCGCAGCTGTGCGGACTGCTCTTCAAGAGTGAGGTCATGCTTGCTGCGCTCAAGACCTTGGGTTCGGTCAGCCTTCTGCTTTGACACAGTGCTGTTCACCCAGAGGAGAGGCCTATCTACAAGCAGCACGTGTCCCCTTGCTGTGTGTGTGGCACTCCTTTTAAGGGACTCGGTAGAGCCCTGTGCGTGCCCATGTGTGCACGCGTTCTCGCCTGCCCCCTCCAGCCACCTCTGTCATGAGCTCTGGTCCGGGCCGTGCCCCTACGGCAGTCCTCATTTCACTCCCAGGTTTTCTTCCTGAGGCCACCACATGCGTGTCCCCTGCCCCAGGAAGGAGGCACCGTGGCCCCATCCCCTTCTTACCTCAGGGCCACGAGGCTGAGAGGTGACACATGGCTCATCCCAAGCCAGCCTGCAGCTCGTGTCCACCCAGTGTCCACCAGGCATCTGTCGGGACCGCCATCGATGACGTAGTTTCCCCGAACTCCCCTCTTAAACTGCCCAGGAGCCTTGTCAGCCGAGCTTAGCTTTCCGCAGGAGAGGGCGTGAACCCACTGCAGATTCCCATCAGAAACACGCTGTGGTTTGGGCGTCCTGATGTCATACTCGAGTCCCCAGAAAACAGACTTTGTGGACTCATCAAATATGCCTCCGGGGGCATCTCAGTGGCTCATTCGGTTAAGCATTCAGCTTTTGATTTTGGCTCAGGTCACGATCTGATGGTTTGTTAGTTGAAGCCCAGCTTCAGGCTTTGCACCAATGGCGTGGAGCCTGCTTGGGATTCTCTGCCCCCCACCCCATCCCGCTTGCTCTCTCTCAAAATAAATAAATAAACTTTTAAAAAATGAGTAAATATGCCTCCAGACACACACACTTAAAGTGACATCAGTGTGGGAAGGGGTGTTCTTTATGGAAATCATTTTTACTTTTTAAAAGTTAGCTAATCAGATTTTCTTGGAAAGAAGAGGAAGACTGTTACTGTACTTCTACCCCAAAAAAGTAACCCAGACCTACCATGTTAGTTCCTTGGTGGTTATTAACAGCCAGCAAAGTGCCGAAACTCAGTGTTTAAAAATAGGCTTCCGAAAGGAGAAGTGGGTGCAGGGCGCGGGGCTGTCCCCGTGCAGGGGCCACGCCACCCAGCCTGCAGGAGCTGTGTGTCAAAGCAACGCAGATCCTTATCAGAGTGAAAGCCTGTGGAAACCCTTGTCCAGCATCTGGGCGTGCCCGCCCTGAGAAGCG